>NW_027109943.1:171640-193881 GCF_000696795.3 Halyomorpha halys
TATATTGTGAGACTTGGTTGATTGGACCCATAGGACAAGTAATATATAAATAATATTATAATAATAAAAAAATAATATCTTTTTATGATTAATTCTTTCTTTTTTCCTGTTAAATGTTAGAATATACCTCAATAAAGATGGTTTATAATGATGATGATGATGGTTCACGACTTCGACGTTTGACGGCTTGAAGGAAAAATATGTATTGCCAAAATCTAATTACAAATTCACAAATATTACTATGTCTTAAAATATATATAAACCTATCGAGGGAAGCTAAAATATAAAGGAACAAACAACTGCCACCAAACTCATGAAATTTCCCACTTTTCAACACCTATCCAGTTTCAAAAACACAGTAAATTTAATAAGAAACCTATATGGCCTTTGTAAGGGAAATTTAAAATAATTATCTAAAAAGCTAATTAATTTACAAATTTTTTTTATTTTTGTCAGCTTATCAAAAGTATGGTGTGCTTCTAGGGAGGGAGGATATTATAGTAATAAATAATAATTTATTAGATATTAATACAAAGAACACTACCCAAAAATTCTTAGATGGTCTTCCTGGATTAATGCAATTCTAAACCAATAAATATTATTATTTTAAAAAGCCGTAAGTAAACACCTCCCAAGAACAATAAGTAACCAAATTCACTGGGAATGAGGTTATTATCACGTTAAGACCTGTTTATACGGTGGCACTTTACAGCCACAGCTATATGACTGTGGCCGTCATGTCATATACTTAAGACTGTCTGCAATAAAATTTCTTAAATTACCATTTTATAATTTAAATTATAAAGTCAGAGCAAAATATTTAAAAACAAAGGAGGGTAAACGTAGACAATATGAGTAAGTCGATCCTCGCACTTTCTCAGCTTGATTTTTGTGCAGATGGTAAGTTATAAGGATTATGTGAGGCATTGCTTTAAATTTCGCATATGTTTTTATAATGGGCCAATAAGGTGTAAATTTTTATTTCCGATTAATTCACAAGTCGTTGAAAAGTAGTTTCTTAAAAGAAAGTTTCAAAGTAGACAATATATTTTTTTTTTAATTTATTTTTGAAATATTGAAAAAAAAACCCGGTGAGTTATTCAGTTATTTGATGATTTCTAAAAAAATCCAATTAGCTTTTAAAAAGTTTAAAAATTTCCACACTATTATTTTCTTCGAGAAAAAAAACTATTTCTACTAACATTAATATCAAAGACCGCGGATGAAAAATTTACATAAAAAATATTTTAGGCCTTTTAGGTAAGGGAGAATAAATAGAGTATTTTATACCTCTTATCCTTAGTTTTAAAAATGATACCGAAGGCTAACTTGGAATCAACATATAAGAATAAAAAAAGCAGAGTTGAACAGTTGATTTCGACAATTATGCAGACTAATAAATAAAAAATCATAGCTTTCAGTACACAACAAACTAGAACTTTACAAGATAATAATACAATCTATACACCTACATATATTATCTATCTTGACTTATGGACCAGAACTGTGAGGCACAGCTTAATAATCTGACATCAGTCCAGTCCTTTCAGTGCAAAGTATATTAATGTACTGCCAATAGGAAGATTTTCCAGTAAAGTTCTGAACGCCTGCAGCTACGCCCTCACTCTTCGTCCTTTTACTAACAGTAACGCGGTTGAGAGACAAGAACCACACCAACCAGGAGTCGTACTGCTGTAGGGAAAGGGGTACACGTTAGGTTTAGAGTTCTCATAATAGGTTAAATATGGTCATTATACCAACATCAAACTATGCGTGGTCCACTGAAATTTACATGTTTTTATACTACAAATATTCCGAAATTTATTTTATAATACTTAGTGCTAAGAAAAGAAAAAAAAATTAAAAAGTATGTTATTTTATTTATTTATTTTTCATACAGATAGTTTGATTATGTTCATTTTGTTTATTCTTTTTTTGTATATATTTTAAGAGAGTTTTTTTTTCATTTATTTATTTTTTTTTATTCATTTTTTTATTTTAGTGTGTATGAGATCATTCATCACTTTTACCTATTGCCCACAACTGTGTGGCAGATTGTAATATCTATCAATAAATAAATTTAAAAAAATACAAAAAAACACCAAAATTATTGTAAATGAAATAGATAATATTTAAACTAAAGGTAATTTACTGTACGGAAATATGATGATAAGCTATATTCTTTCAGTTGATTCTTAGCGTCGAATATTGGTGTATGGATGGAGAAGGAGCAACCATAAAAGCATCAGCTTTTTCTTTACATCTTGTAACCTTTTTCGGAATCTCTTGTATGCTTTGATTATGCCTTTACCAAATTATATGAAAAAACCACTTGGAACCCCTTTGTATATCTCTCTTATTCAAATCAAAAGCCAAAAGTTGTACCTATTTTTCTATAATCTCTATTACCATAAAACGCTTTAATGAAAAATAATAGTTTACAACACTCAATGGCGATAGGTGTTATAGCAGTAAGTATTCATTTATATCTACAACACACGACAGAGAGAAATAAAATACAAATAATTTGATAAAAAGAAGTACATTAAAAATATGTACACAGCTAATAAAAGTAAAGAGATTGATAACTTATATAACAGAAAAATAAGTAAAAAACAATGATAATTAAAATAAAATTTAGTGAATGCAAAATTATTCATTTTGAGCACATTGATACACACATAGAATACTTATGTTCTGCGTAAAGAGTATTGAAAAGCTGTTAGAGTCCGATTTGGGGCCCTAGAGTTATAGACGCTCAGTACTTGAGTGGATGAGCTGACCGCTAGCAGAATTCCATTTCTTACAAACCAAGTTGAAATATTTAATATATTTATTGTGATTAGAGTGGAATGATTTATTAATCAAATACATTTTTAAAAATGCCCTGATTAGTGAATGGATTTTAAAGAGAGTATGATTGTTGAAAAAGTTCTTGAATATCTAACCTATTTCTGGATATCTCTTAAAGTTCTTAACTAGTGTTTAGTTCTAAGGAAGGCTAAAGAATAAAATTGACAGCTGGCATTGGATATTTCTACAATAAAACATTTGTAACTTGGCAGGGGTCGCGCAAAAAGGCAACAAAAGTCGGTCAATGACAGTTCACGTGTTCATTAGAGGAGTGGTAAAGGAATAAAAAAAAACTCATTATCTCTCCACTTTCTTTTTGGTCATCTTGATTAAATAGGTGTTTGGTCTGACTTGTATGTTTTTCTGATGTTGAACGAGTTCTTCTAGGAATGTCGCTTAGGTTTTTCTGTATGAGTCAGTATTCCTACATATTTGAGAAACACGACGGTTCGAATCCGGCCTGGAGGCATTGATATTTTTCATTTAGTGGCGGTCCTACAAAATTAAAAACTAGACTCCCCTCCCCCACCATTGTTAGAATAGGTTGGTCTTCTGTAGATGACTAGGCAAACATCACCTTCGCTGTGCAAAATTACCTTAAAAATAAAAAAAATCAGTTTTTTTTTAATTGCAATGTTTTACTACAGAGAGCTTCATTTAATGCATACGTTCGGTCAAGATTTTTCCTCCAGCTTTATTTAGTTGTTCTTGATTAGCTTACAATTTATATGAATTAATAACAATACTGGAAATTCCTTAGTAAAACAAAAGTGAATTAATACATTCATAATTTCAGTAATACAACAGTGAATTATATTTAGCGAAAACTTTTTTTGGTATATTTTAATAACTAATAACTTTCTTGGCTCTAGTTAGAAGAAAAAACATCGATCTTAAAAAAAAAAAATACTCGAAATTAACATAGATTTAATATAAAAGCAGTATTTTTATTATTATTGTATTAAAATACAATATACTGAAGCTCAGTCTTTCAGTACTTCATGGAATTATCAGAAAACATTTTTCGAATTGACTTTTTTTCACTCTTCTATTCATTGTATTATCTTAAACAAAACCAATACGTAACATACTTTTTTTATACTATACGATATACTCATTGTGCCTTTTTATAAAATAATTGGAAGCTTATTCTTTAGTTTTATACGAGACTGGACGAAAAATATTAAGAGATATTACTAATGAAAGAATGAAAACATTCAGATGTTGAAACATTGTAATGTACTATTTTGGTAAAACTTCCTTGTCATCAACGTCGTTTTTCTTATTTATTTCTTATAATATTCAATATATTATTTTATTTCTGTTTCAAATATATAATTACAATCACATACACTCAAACTCAATGTGTTTTAGTAAACTTGACTTAACGGAATCGCAATGGCCGGTGTCAAAGGTATTATTGGCCGTGATCCCGTCCCTTCATTCAGTCGTGGGTCTTCTACCCCAACCCGCTCATATTACTAATCTCTTGCGGTGGGAACAACTAACAACCTAATACGAGGTTTAATACGATAGTGCATGATGTTAACAATTTACAATAATAAACCTATAAGGTTAAATATAATACCATTTAACTTGTTGATGCAACATATGGGTTGTTTCGACATATATGACGTTAAACCTTTATTTTTTTTATTTAATTATAGGATATTACTGAAAATATTGCTATACTTGCTCAGAAAACTAGTTCCTTCAATTAGTTTAAGAATTGATAGGGTAGTATTTCATATTAATATAGTCCGGGTGGCGGTCAATAAAGGTATCAAAATAGTAACAAAAACTATTTATTGTTAACCAACGTCCTCAGTTGGGAGCAGAACTTCACTCTTATCTGCTCTGACGAAGCCCTAGAAAGTAGGGCGAAACTTTAGTTAACAATAAGTAGTTTTTATTAATATTTTGAAACCTTTATACCGCCACCCGGACTATCTTCCACCAATCTACTTCATACGGTTAACTATCTTATTTCAATGTTCTTAATAATGATTATTGTATATACTACAATCTCTTTAATATTTTGTGTATAAGTGAGAGTAAGTTATATAAGGTTACATTCGTATATTAGCTGCTCCAGAGAGGAGCTTGCTCATTAGATCCTTCTGAAGCCCTTAACTGTTCCTGTCGGCTGCCGTAATCAAATGATGAATCTCCTGTTTCATATTATTAGTCTTTTGTGCAATTAGTTGCCAGGGTAACTGAATTCATCTACTTAGTCCGATTTTATCCTTACTTATCTTTAATTTTAGATTCTTTGTTCGTTTGGGATTACAGAATTTTAGGATCGTTTATCAACAACCCAAAATAAGCAGTTGTACTTCGAAGACTCGGAAGGGATAGGGCCTATTCTTGCCCAATGAACCTTGAATTAATGAAACGCCAGAATTTGGCATAATTGATTAAAAGTTGTCCCTCCTTACATTAAACAAAAAGCAAAATTTAGATATGTTATTCGCTTATGTATGACTCCTGATAATAATTTATTACATAAAAGATATTTCTATTTGTTGAATAAATAACTGAACATCAGAAATGTACAATATTAGATTATCAAATATGTAAATTACTTATTTTACTTTTACAACAATCTTGCAAGTTTTTTTTTCCCTCAATGGGTTGCCTGGCTAAGTCAGGCCTTCCCTCCACTTCTCTCTGTTCAACCATTCTTCCTCTTCAAGTTCCCTTCTCCACACAGTTCTTCTACCGTGTTCGGAGTCTTGCTCTCCTCCGTCTTCCTGGAGGTTCCATTTCAGAAGTCTCTTCGGCCACCTATGTTCTGACATCCGCTGACAGTGCCCATACAATTGCAGCCTGTTCTTTCCAATCCTCTCCGGAACTCTTTTGGTCACCCCTAGCCTGCTCCTAATATACTCATTCCTGACTCTATTCAGGCGGGTAATTCTTAGGTACCTCTTCCAGTAATCCATCTCTGCCGCTTGTAGTTTGGAGTAGAGTCCTGGGTTATGTATCCATGTTTCTGCGGCGTAGTTAAGTGAGGGCTCAACAATACTTCTAAAAATTAGCCTTTTGTTGTCCGTTGAGATGACCGTATTCCAAAGGACTGGGTGCAACATTCTAGTCAACCTTCTTACCAGACCAGCTCTCCTCCTAACTTCTGGTTCCGACTCATCTTTTCCATCTATTGTCGACCTCAGGTATTATAGGAGTCTACCTTCTTACACACGCTTCCATTAATCTGTAGTCCTGTGGGGCCTCTTTACAGTTTTCTGGCAGGTATTCGTTCTTATAAAATTTTATTTGTAGACCCCACAGGCTATATTCTTTTTTCAGGGCTTATAGCGCTTCGTCCAGGCCATCTCTGCTATAAGTGACGACTGATTGGTCGTCTGCAAAGAAAAGGGAGAACAGCATATGTAAATTTAATTCAAAATAAATAAATAATTAGGAAAAACTTACTAAGAAATATTTATCTCAATATGGATATATGATGCTAAATGATTTTAAAACTGGACAAAGAACACATGAAGAACGGACCTAGGATCGGATGAGATCCTGTATTTATCGATTACCATACTATATTCATGCTCACTTTATCAATTTTTCTTTGAAGTATCCTCCTTGATTTTTATTCAACCTTACATTATAGATTTTTGTAATATGCTTCTTTTGTACAGTTCAATCTATAAAATTCCATGAGAAATTATATACAGTTTCTTATGTTTTACCTTTGTGCCGAAATATCTACCTGTGGTATAAATATTGTTTCATTGTTCAGATTTTCAATCCTTAAAGAAGATAAGATATTATTTGTTGAAATAGGAACAAGAAATAGTAGGATTCAATTTTATTTTAACTGCTTTTTAATCCGTTTATCGGTTGTTCCTGTTATCATTTATTTATTTAGTAACTGAGGGTTGTATGTGATAATGTATTTTATAATATCCTATTGTTCAACTAATATTTTTGAAATGCATTTGTCAAGGCGAAGAATATTACCATAAACTTGACTACATTTTTGTCAACTTTAATTAATCTTCACTGTATCTCGTTATAACATCTTAAAAGAAAGAAACCTCAGAAAATAAATTAAATATAAAAAGGAATAAATAAAATCAAATAATTATAATTCATATCTTTTGATATATATTATTATTGTATATGTTTATTATTATAAATAATAATAATTTTGTTCATACGTTTAGTCTTGGGCTCTAACCATTGCATATTAGGTTCAAAGGAAACTAGAAACGAGATTGTATAAAAAATGTTAACATGTTTTACATCTTTTCCTAATGAATTATTCTGTTTATGTGTAAATATACATGAATTATTATATAATATATATTCTAATAGATCTAATGATCTTATTAAGATTAGTGTATTATATTCGCCTGTAGCAGTACGAATAAGTAAATTATAAATAAAAAGTTACAATAAAATATAAAACTTTTAAGATTCATACATATGCATTAATATTTCGCAGCTTAATACATAATATATAAACTGTATTTCTAAATATAAATTAGTTCACTTAGAGGAGATTGTCAATGAAGGACACTGTCTAGACGTCATACTAACCTGCAACACTGAACTGTCCCGCGGAATGATATTTTGGTAATTCAGGCGTCTTTCTAAATAACATTCCAAAAAGTTATAAAAAATGACCTCATCAGTAACCTTGAAAATTCCAGACTCATCAAATTGACCTCAGAGTTTTACTAGGAACCATCTCAAAACCCGGTCTTTACACCTCTCATCCGACAAGCTATAAGAAATACATAACCTAAGCAATTAATGAAAAATCATCTAATAAAACATCTCATAAATCTGATCCAAACCATGCACCGACATAGTCCAATATCGCAAAGATCATTTATTCGATCGTTGCTCATACAGTTATTATTGTTAAGTTGTAAAGCTAGTTGTAATTATTATCATCAATGTTGTTGATTTGGCCACCATCAAATTCCAATCATTCATCCTCTACCTTTTATCTTCTACAAATTATATTCTTCTCCGGAGCGCATCGAGATAGTCGTAATCTAAATAGCTCTTGGTTTTAAAGTTGTCTATGAAACCTTCCCTCATGGATATATGGTACATATAAATGTTCCATTTTGGGTTTTCAGTACATAGACTGTAATGTACTGCTTCCGATCATAAATACTAACAGATCTTGGTGTTAGTCTGACAAAATATACAAAATTTTTACATAATAAATGAGAACAAAATATATAGCTGTTTTACTAATGAGGTGTAAATAGTTAACCGTGGATTAATTCGAGGAGAAGTTGGTCAAGAGTACTTACTTATTCTTTACTGATCATTACCCCCCGACCATCTCTTTAACTTTTTACTAACGCTGTCATAATAACCCATTTAAACATCCTAACAGACTATTTCAAGAAATAGGAACTAAATTTTGAGTTCTTCAACAATAGTCTTGGAGATCGGAATGTTGCTTGATGAGAGTCTTTCCATAACCAAATGTGAATTAAATCCATTAATATTATTATCCATTAATATTAATATTAAATCATTAATATTTATGATCACATATAGTCTAACTAATTGTAATTTTAATTGTAAATTTGTAAATTGTAATGTAATGTAACTTGTAATAGTAATTGTAATTGTAATTGTAAATTTGTAAATTGTAATGTAATGTAACTTGTAACAGTAATTGTTAATTTTTAACTTTCTCACTGTGTAATTATATGCAACTTTCCCACTTTGTAACTTTGTAAATATGTCAATAGTAATGTACTAACTTTGTAAATTCAGTGTAAATGACCCTAGTGGTCGAAACACTTAAATAAATAAATAAAATCCATTAATAGGTGCTGTGGCTTCACATACATTTTAGGTTTACTGGTAATTTTTCGATACTCACAAATATTCTGGGGCTGATATTAATTAGGAGTTCAAGCAAAAAAAAAAATGTTTCAACATGTAATACTTATTAGATAAGTGATATATTGGATTTTATTAATAAATGTTGGAATCTTGTTATTGACACATCTTGTTTGAGGTTTCATTTCCTCTTTTTTAATACCTCGGAGAATTGAAATTCTGTGAAAATTTATTTCTATCGGAATCGTTGAAAGGATTTGTGACAATTGCAATTCACAGAATGATATTTTCGTATTGAAATACTCAAAGAGACAATTGGACGCGCTCTTCCCATTTATTCCCTTGGGTTTCAAAAGCCCCCTTTTAGTTTTTCATTGATGATTGTTTTGTCAGATACCTAGTTTTAACGGTTGAGGGCGACTGATCCGAAAATAAACGAAGAGGAGTAGCGAACAAATTGGATTTGCCAATAAAATGGAGGAGCGTTGGGCGGTCCGGGCGGGAGTCGGTTTAAGTCAATGTTTGTACAGACAGAGGGATAGAGTGCCCTGGAACAGTGTTTATTTTATATCAGGCCTTTTTTTCTCGCCGCCTCCCGCTATCCTGGGCACAGATTCCGCTCCCACCCTATCTGTCACGTGGGTTCCGCTACCTAGTTCACTATTCTTTAATATTTATCGAACTGAAAAATGATGGCATTTTTAAATGTATAACCTTTATCATAGAAAATAAGAAAAATCAGGAAAAGCGAGTTCGTACTAAATAAACGGGGAGGCTATATGCTTTAGGATTTTTATGAAATTTAAAATATAAATCTCATCTATAAATATAAAGTCATCTTTTAATATTCATGTTATTGTATTTTTCAAAAATAATTATGTTATTGTATTTTTATTGGTTTCTTCAGGAAAAAAAACCCTGCGAAAGAACTACTTCCCAGCATGCAAACAAGTATTTAAAATCTACATAAGACATATAACATAAACATAAAATACTTAAAAATAAGAAAAAAATAGGTTTATTTTGGTTTGTGGAGACTAGGGGTTGATGTCCAGGACGTGGATATAACAGAGAATATAATACTCGACTCCCTGGGAATCATCCACCACCACATGCATGGAAATTAATGAATAGGAGAGTTTCCAGAGGTGGGATGGCATGCATGCATCGCATATAGTATTTGTTGTTTTAGTTATTACTTTATTTTTTTAAATATTTGTTGATCAAATGAAATAAGGGTTGTGAAATAAAAGGGAAAGAAAAAAAAAAGGAATAAATTGAAAAACTTGTGTATAGTTTGTAGACTGGTATTATTGTAAAAGAAAAGTGTGGGAAAAAAATGTTATCTTTCTATTATATTATATCATATAAAAATATGTAATTTATATATGTCCGATCACGGATTGATCAGTATGCTGTGTAATGTGGCAACTCGATGTATTTGGGCAGCATGAATGAATGAAGGATTTCTTTCTCTTCTCTTCTCAGTCAGGGATTATAAAAATTCATCAATTTCAGATAAAAATTAGATGTATTGATCGACCCACGCTTTTGAGATGGTGAAAGCTATTTCCGAAAGGACAATGGATTAGAAGGTAGTTAGATATTCCTTTAAATCTGAATTAACTTCTTGGGGAACACTATTATATTCTTTTCAAGTCAAACTATGTTTTACTCAAGTTTAAGAAAAGATGAGCTTGCATATACATTGAGCATCGTCAAAAATATGTAAAAGATTTATTTTATCAAGGTGTGAACTGACATTTGAATATTTAAGCCTCAAATTGCACAAAAGTAAGATCTTCAAGAGTCCTGAATGATAACTGAGTCTTCCGTTTAATGAAAAGATCAAACCAATTACAAACAAAAATATATCCGGCAAACCCTTTTAAAATTTTAATTTGTTTTGGTGATTAGATTTTTTTTAAACTAATTTTTCTTGGTACTGACAAAATATGACAAAATATAATTTTGGTAATGACAAAATATAATTTGAAATTTCGATATTTTATCACGTCGTCTATTTTAAGATGACTTTACTAGAATTGGAATTATCCAAAATTGAAAAAGAAAAGCCAATAAATTTCACAAATTTTATTGTAATATTCGAACCATTCGACAATCATTGTACGCTTCCCTCTCATCTCCTCCTTGCTTAGACCTATTACGTGGGAAATCCGAAAGTGGTTGTTATGGCTCTAGGGTTTAAGTTAAATCCTGTTCCTTTGTCATGCATCTCATTCCTCTGGCAGCTATTAAAATTATAATGAAGAAGGAACGAAGATGTCGGCTTCAACAATAATAATCCTGTTATCTTTTTCTATATACATTATCCATTTCAGGATCAGGCTTGGGATTCGGTTAGGGGTGAGGGGTTAAACCTTTAAAATTCAGCAGTTGTTTAGTAGTTCTCTATGATAATTTGTAAGTAGTAAGGTTTATCATTACCTAGATTATTGTTTCTAATTTTCCGTTAAGAATAAATAAAGATGTATAATAACAAATTATAAAACAGAATAGATGTGGTAGAACGGAGACTGGCAGTACTATGGAATTTCTTATCTTTTCAAACCTGGACAGACAAGGTTTGAGTAAGTTGAATGGAGTATCTGAAGAGCAGACAACCCTAAGCTGGCTGACCGGGCTTACTTAGCTCACACTTCGAAGAAGCATTAAGCTTCTTTTTGACCAAACAGCTCAGAAAATATATTTCGTTCCTTGGAGGATTTTACTCATACCTCTTTATGTTGATAACTATTCCAAGAATAGTTTCATACCATTTTGCGTTACTTAATGTTATAATTTATACCACTTGACCATAATATAATATTATATATATATGAGAGAGAGAGATTTTATTGTTCTTGAATTGTTTACAATTTATTTTATACCACTTGACCATAATATAATATTATATGGTCAATTCATGAGGGATGGAGTGAGGGAGGGAGTGAGAAAGGGATGGAGGGAGGGGGAGAGAGAGAGAGAGAGAGAGAGAGAGAGAGAGAGAGAGAGAGAGAGAGAATTCAAAAACAACTAAGATGTGCTGCCCAACTTCATTGCGTTGCAAGCTACACAGCATAATAATCACTACAGCATTATGCTCATATCATTCAAATCTAATTAGACATTATTTTTTTTTAATCTTACAACATATACTCATAACAAGACAATATATAATATTAGTATATGACTTCTATTTTGTTTAATCGCTTCGTTTTTTATATGACTTTCCTCTGTTTTCCCCCTTATCATTCCCCTCTTAAACATAAATAAAGCACACCTAAAATACAAAAAAAAAAAAACAACTAATATTCATTTAAATAAATATAATATAAACTCGTAATGTATAAGTCATATAATTGATAAAAGTAGTGACAGAAGATATATAAATATACATAAAAATAAATAAATAACTAATAGATATAAAAAAGTAACAAATATATGCAAAAATAAGTATGTAATAAATATTTATTAATATTCAATATATATATTATATATATCTGACACTGTTTCAACAAATACCGGTAACTTGAGTCCGTCAGAAATTTTTTTAAAATAATATAAAGTAAGGGAAATATAAGAAAAAAAAAGCGGATAAAATCTAAATATAAAACTAAAATGAAGGTAAGCATTTACATAAATTAAAATAAAATTAGTAAATTAAGCTAGTAATGATGTTGAATCCTTACAAGGTCAATCCTCCAAAGTCCCTGAAAAGAAAATGGCCACAAGACCTGCTAGTGTAAAAACTTCTTTAGAGTGATACTAATGGGTAGTTTCTCTATACGCCTTTATCATTCCATAATAATATATATCAAATTTACAAAATATATAATAATATACAGGTGTAAATTCCAATAAAGGATAATCGATTCTAAAATTTGAATTAACAATAGTTAATAATTTATTTACATTTAACATAAGTACCATGCATATTGTACTCGATATGCAATCAATTATAGAACACCTTTATACATTGATTAATTAAATTATTAAATAAATATATCGTTATACATACGTAATTTGTATTGCGTGAACTAGTGTAATTGAGTTCTAAATATGCATAAGGTAATCTTCAGTCCTCATTTGCAGGCAGTATTATTAGTTAAACTTAACCTTGTCTTTTAAACCCACAATTCAGATGATCCAATGATTACATAATGACAAATGATTTTACATTTAGATTGATTCTTTCTTGATTTTTTTTTTTAGTCTCCTCCATGTTTTGAACATATGTTTCTCCGGTCAATTGGAGCAAAAGTGTAAAAAACCTTCAGCTCTTATCATTTTCCAAGAGCGGTAATGTAGAAAAAATAGAACAGATTGGAAAAAAAAAATCATCATTTTTTTATGATACAAAAATCGTCAAATAAAGAAAATATTAACTTTTTTAATTTATAATTTTCATTATACTGTATATTATCAAAGTAATATTTGTTGCATTCCTAATTTGATTAGTAACGTCAATTAATTGATTTTTCTCCAACCAAACAAAACTAATGTGCATTTATATACCAATAAATATGGAAAGCACATTTTGAAACAATAGTGATCATATAAATATTGATAGTAACTATCAGGAAGTTAAAGTGAAACATTAAAGTTGCTCAGCTATACAAAATATGAAAGTGCTGATAGAGGTAATATCGGGACAGTAGTTTGTATCTGTGAGTTTTTACATTTTTTTTTAATAAGTTCATACCTTATGAGCTGTATTTTTCATCGATGTTCGTCGTTCAGAAATAAATTTTTGCCGTTTAGAAATAAATTTTCGCCATTATAACAACATAGGTAAAAGAAGAATATGGCGATCTAAGTGCAGGTATTGTTTAGTCATTTATTTGCGGCCCTGGTTGAAAAATTACCTGTAAATTGATGTTCAATAAAATGGGCGCGAATGACAAACTTTTTAATTTTCAATCCATTATATTTAAATTCATTTAATTATTTATATGCAAAGTATCATGCCCGAATTATTAAAGTACACGTTTAAAAATAGTAGCTGACCTGTATCGCAATATGTATAGTATCACATTAATAATAATAATATCTGACATTATTCCCAATTGAACAAGGCGTAAAAAAAGTCCAACTCGATTGAAATGAAAAAAAAATTCAAATTATTAGTTAATTATGTTTCAAATAAATAAAATCATAATTTTTTGAGTTTCTTCACTTCGATTGAATCCTAAATACATACTTTATTATCCAATATTATATAATGGTCATTTATGTTATTTAATATATACTATATATAATTGATTACAAATATATACGTTTTTTGCGCCAAGTACCTCTGAAGGTAATCTATATTAAGAGATGCGATGTGTCACTACAAAACTTGATCCTCAACTAAGTGTTCTGCTCAGTATAAGGAACTCTCCAGTTCTGAGATACACAAAGGTAATTAAATCCCATTTAGTTGCATACGAACTCGGCTCAGCTGGCTCTTAACAACTGTCTTGAGGATTCGGTCTTCTGAGAGTGGCATTGGTTTATCATTTGATCAAGTTTCTACTGCTCTCTAAGCTGTTAGAAATTAGGTTATAAGACAAATTGATCTGAATTCTAGATCTACTTTTATGTCATCAGAAGTTGTTAATTAACGTAATTCTATTATTATAAAGAGAACATCAACTTGCATTAAATACAAAGCCACATATCACACATTTGAAAAAGCATTTGCATTTATCAAAAATTTAATATTTAAGAAAAAACTCTAAAATAATAAAAAAACTTATATTCAAATTTTATAAGTAAAGTTTCCTTTATTTTCCTGTAAGTACAAAAAATCACGCGAAGGTGAGATGTTTAAAAAATGCTTATTTAAATATCAGTTACTATTGATATAACACATAATCTTAAGAAGTAATCAGTAGTAATTACAACCAAAAAACAATAAAATATTTCTTTGAATAATTAATTAATACCAGTTAAAAAAATGTATTCAATTGAGGGGGTAAAAATTATAGTGGAGTAGCTCAAGAATGGATTATTGACAGAAACGGATTTTTTAAGATAATTTATTTAAATAATAAAGATATATCCAACAATTGTCAATGCGAGGTTTTAATATTTATATATGAGTTTCCATATATTTAGAAAAAAAATGATCTATATACGCATTCTCTACAACTTGCTAACGCCAATCATCAATCTAATTATTTACTTAAATAATTTAAAATATATTATTTGTTTGACCAGTTATGAAGCTTTGAATTTCATTCGAAATGTTTGTAAAATATAAGTTCAATTCCAACGTAAGCTAAAAACATTGGAGTAAAAAATAAAACATCGTGAAAAAAGAGGGAACTCTCAGCTTCCTTTGATGCTTCTCGCTTAGGAAATGAGGATTTGATGAAAGCGTTTTGAAAATTATCAAGAATTTTTTTTTCATGGTTACATTCCAAGAATATAAAATCTGTCAAATTGAAAATGTAACTTATCTTATCTAGACCATTTTCCAAAAAAAAAAAATGCTTTAAACATACAATATTAACATTGGACTTATTACGCCTTTTTTTAATTGGTATTAGTAAACGTCCATCACGCTCATGGATTGGCTTTTAACTTGATATTGTAAGATTCTTATATTGTAGCGGAATCATGTAATAATAGTGCAGTCAAATTGAACAAAAAAAAACTTAGTGACCATCCTATACAGTAAAGCACCACCAGAACATTATATCCTGAAATGTGTCATAGATTTTTATGTCTGGTTTAGGTAAAGAAGGGAATAAGAAAGATTAAAAATTCATTCGTCACCAGTTTTATATTATACCTCTTTTTTATGTTTATACCAGATCGACCTATTATACTATTGTATGGTATTATTATGCATACATTCTTAATCGATTCTAAATTTTTCACCAATCACCATAGTTTTCGAAATATAATTAAAATAATGATGAAATATATGGCTTTACTCTTTCCACTCATACTCACAGTTACGCATCTCGCAAAAAGTGAGAATTATAAGCATATAATATTCTGGTGATCCTAAGCAATAGGGAGGAGGTTGCTTCTTTATTTTTTTTTTTAATATTTTGTTTTAAAGTCTTATTTGTTTGGATTATAGGTTTAGTCCAAATGTTTTAGTTTATGTGTTTTCGTTATAATCATTCAAAAACTACAAAAAGAACATGCTGGGACTTGTTCTTATTTACTCGATCTGTATAAAAATTTCTTCACCATTGAGCTGCTCTTACGCGGTCAATACTTACTGACTATAAAATCTTGATAAAAATACTGCAGAACAAAATTACACTATAAGTATCGGAATTCACTCCATCAATACCTGAATACCCAACCTCAACCCGAAGACTGAAGCCCAGACTGCTGCAGGACATTCTTTTATAAATTTTTAATAAATATAAAATTAATTCATAGTCACACTACCTCTATTTACCTATTATTATTATTCATTTTATTTATTCATTATTAATATTTTTTTATTTATTTATTTTTTCTCTTATCTTCTCTCTTCCCTTTTTCAAATTAACTTGTTTCCTTTTACTATTAGAAGACAATTGTTTGTTTTATTTAAGTGTACTAATATCATTATTTTTTGTTATTAATTTTACTTTCCTCTTTTAATAAGAAGCATTATTCTTAGCTATTAATTTTATTATTATATAGTTTTCTTTTAATAAGAACATTTTATATAGTTAGGGGTGTCATTTGTATGACTATACCCCCTCATAATCAACTGTTGAAAAATTATATATAAGTTATATCAAGCATGTAAGGCCCACCAGGCCGATCTGGTATGAAAATAAAATAAATACCTGAATCACACGTTTTTTTTTTGTTTAGTTTTTTCTGACCTCCTAGAAAAGATAAATGAATATATACAAAATGAAGAAAGGAATGTATATAAGTTGGCAAACTAATACATCTTGAATCACACGTGAATAATACTTTTATTATTTGTATCACATCAGTAATATTGACTTTGTGAGGGTTACACTCAAAACCAAAGTCAAAAGCATTTGATCCTTACAAAACCTTATTTAATTTGAAAAATTAATAGGAGAATTTTGGAATCCATTTAGGAGTTGGTAAACATTAGAAAATATTTCTTCTAATATATTTACCGTGCAAAGTAATTACGTCAGCATAATGTGTTATAGAGTTTGAATTGGTTTGTCAAGCTACAGTTGTATAAGTAATATCCATTAACTCTCAGAGCTGTGGTTGACTTCCAGTTGTGCTGTAGGTGCTTGTGGTTCTAAGATGGATTCTAATGATCTGATTAATTAATTAAATTGATAATTGCAAATTGCTTCTATTTTGAAGTTAAAATATATGTCAATATCTCTTGTAAATAAAACAAAAGCAAATGAATACCAGTTCTAATGTTTATAATATCACTTAACAATAAACGTGAAGGAAACTTCAAATTATCATGAATTTATATACTGATTCCATAATTGTTACACATGATAGATTATAGTTTTAAATAAATTAATTTGAAATGTTTTATATTTCACATTGAGCCGATATACTTGTGAAATGTTTTAGAAGCCCGAAATAATCCTTTTTTTTTTTGCCTTTATTTATTTCTTACTGCGTGTTTCCCTCCAAGTTCACGTGTACCTAATTAAATAAGCCCATTATTTCATTGAAATGTAATGGTCCCGATTTCTATCTGTTGATTTGTCCTGTTGATTTTTTTCGTACCCTACATTAAAATAGAACTAGGATTTCATACATATATAATATATGAAACGTATGATACATACTTTACTGAGTCTTCTTATATATATATATATATATATCATTATCATTATTCTTCTGGTTGTATGCACGTTATCTGCGAAACGAAGAGTTTAATGTTTAGGATAAAGTGTCTCGAATTTTAATTGACTTTCTATCTGCACGCTTCCTGGGCGTTATTAATTAAGTTATTCCTATTAAACTAAGATGTGGCAGGTCTGTTGAATTTCTTTTGCCTTGAAGAGGATTAAGATATTTAGGGAGTCCCCCTCATGCCAGAAAATCACACTTTTTAATGAGTTTTTAATTCTAGTCGAAGTTTGAATATTCTCTCCTTCCTGTAATGTATTTTAAATGCCAACAAAGAGGTTATATGAAGTATAATGCATCTCTAGAGTAGGTCTTATTGAAATATTTTTAACCATATTTGCAAGTCCCTATATTAACGAATCTTTTCTCGTATATTCCAATTTCTCGTTCATTAACTTGACGGGATCAATTATACTTTGAAAATACTTTATTGTCATTCCAGAGAGTAGACGGATGCATCATTAGTTCCTGAATATAATCATTTGAACCATACAATAAAATCACATTACTTTCAAAATCCACTTTGTTACTTGTTGAATTTATTTGCATTCTACTACAAGTTAAATCCATTAGGTTGATTGCCATCCTTTATTTTCTCTAAACCATGGTTTGAATCGGGAATCGAAAATAAACCAGTGGAAGATCATGGTATCGATTTAAAATTTGTAAATATTTAAAACCCAGCTTTATTTTAATAATAATTTACAAAATATGTTTATATTGAACTGTATGTGATTACAGATATTGCTCTAGGGCTACATTAAATGACAGCAGTAAGACCTTAAGAAGATTAGGAGCAAATCGTCTAGACCTGGAGGAATTCTAAGATAAGAGAATTTTCGTCTGCTACAGCAACTGTGGCTCTATCGCTATCTTCACTTACTAGGAGAAGAAACGGACCGCTCTGCTTGTAGTGGTGGTAGAACTATTTTCTGAATTTTTATTAATCTTTTTATAAAAAAAAAAATCGATGCACATTTGTTCTATTTTTTACTGCAGTAACACCTTAAAAAGATAGAGAGCAAATTGTTTGGACAAGAAAAATAAAACATCGTCTCAAGTGTTTTAATCTAATTATGTGACAAAATTTCATGCTATAAGAAATAACAATACAAGATTGAATGATAATTATACATATTGGAGGATGTTTTGATGAATCTCTAGATAAAAAATATAATTATGAATCGAACAGCAGTAGACCAAATGTAAATAGTTCTACTTTCGATACCGTAGTTTTAATTACAATGTTAAAGCGCAAATAACTTCCCTCTATTTCAATTGCAGTGAGCCCCACTATCAGACAGTAGACAGAATCAACTTTTACAATCTACATCTATTATATATTCCTTTCCTCATTCTTCTCTTAAATTGCAGAACAAGAGATTCCATCTATTCTTATTAACTCTCTTCCCGCCTTCCTTGCATCAAATCCAAGACACAAATAGGGCTTAGGCATAGAAGTAAAAAAAAAAAAATTATTTAAGTTTGAAAAATATAACATTTTATCATATCAAATTTAAAAATTAAAATATGTAAAATTCGTTTTTACGACTGTAATAATACTTCTATTCCATTGATTTAAAAATAACACGGAATTCGCTCATTTTTAGAGAAACTGTACCGCGTTAATTAAAAGTTATTCACAGAAATCATTCATTCAATTGACATTTAGCTGGTACTATTCAGTATACTATAGTTAAGATTTCTCGGAAACCGAAATAGAAAATTGTGTAAACCGTTTATGCTTAGCTGAATGGAAGGAATTGAGGATTTGTTTCAGACCAGAGAGCAAGCCTATATAGATAACTGCTTTCATTCACCATCCGACCGGGAGCTTTCAACTGACAAAGAATCCAAATCAATGCTGGAATAATTGAGTTCTAATTGGATGCTGGCTACATCCATTTTAATTACTCAATTAAAACATGTGACTATACTGATTTATTTAATATTAATATTGTTATTATTGATATTTAAGAATTATGTATTCCTTGATGCTGTTAAAATAATGTAACTAAATCAATATCTGGGCGCCATAAATTTTCGTGTTGTCATGTGTCAATTATGTCGTAATCCCTAAAGTAAAATATTATTTACTACTTATACTTACTCCAATTTTGCCGATAATACAAAATTTCCTTTGTTTTCAGTAATATTTACATAACGTTAAATGTTAGATATTTGTATATACTTTTTGCAAATCGTCGTTTCGGTCGATGAATTTTTGAATCGTCACATCAGACCAGTTCAGTCAAGTCGTTGAGAAGGCGTCGATCTTTCAACTCTCCATCGTATCTGAATCGCCTTCTGCTCTATTGTTCTTTCCATTAAGAAACAGAAGGAGTGTGATAATTTTTCATCTTTATTGTAGTCTCAGCTAATATAAATACGACAAACAATACTCTCTCTAATTTACTGCTGCTATGAATTTACTGGCAGAATTTATTTTTTATAATTTTAATGAACTTTATACTCGTTGTGACCTCAATATGCACCGACAGTTTTTGGTTAATACTTACTTATTTTAAACGGGAAGTGGACAATCACATTAATAGATTTTTGTAACTCCTACGTTTTGGCCATTCTCTAGGATCTTATTTATAATACCACTGATAACATTGTTATCAAATTTTTGCAGACTATTCTGGCTATGTCACATTTTACTCATCCTAACTCTATTCAGCTTACACTGTCCAATAAAATCCATCAATGTATTTTTGATAAAGTAACAGATTGTAATAAACAGTGTAAACTACATAGAATTACAATAAGTGAAATTTTGATAATAATAAATTGCAGCATTTTTATAACAATTAGCTGTGATATTATAAATAATATCCTTGAGAATAGCCCGAATCCCCGAAACGTAGGAGTTGCAAGAAAATAAAAATTGATACTATATGGATATTTTTTTATTATAGTTGATACAAAACCTGTCTGCAACAAGACGTCAATTTATATATTAGGTTTCTTGTTATAACAGCAATATTTAAATCTGATTTATATTGAATTGTGTTGTGGTTGCAATTTGGACATATTGTTAGTAGTTGAAGCTCTTGTGATGTTTGTCTGTAATATACTTTACAATTTAAACTAATTTCATCATACGTTTGTTAATTTAAGTTTGATAATTTTTTTTTCTTCGTTTCAAATTCCGATGACTGTTCAAAAATAATTAAACAAGTCTGAAAATCATTACCTCGTTATATCATTTGAAAAAAAAAAAATGATCAAAAACGCCCTTATGGCTTTTAGGGCTCTAGATTCTACGATTGTAAGAGTCAAATAAAACAGTTTCCACCGTGTTATAAATAAGCATCTAAAATGTAAACCTACTTTTTTTAAGTGTTCTGCAATGAAATTTAATTAATCTCACTTAACAATATTGAGAAATCTTAGTGTTGATCTAAGTTGCCAAAACGGTAATCTAGGCGTTCCTGAGACGTCTCCCAGTTAAGATTAAGAAGTACCAACTAATGTTGGAAGTCACGAAACGACATTCCCGCATAATTCACGCTCCAACTCGTGTCGGCTGAAATTACTACAGAAACACAATTTGTATGTGACCCTTCTTCTACCTTTTTCTAACCAGTTTCCAATTCACCTCCTTTCTCTTTCTAACATACATTTTTCATAAAAATGGAGATAAGTAGTACGTTTTATTTAAGGAGCATAGATTTTATTGTTATAGTTCGATCGAAGTGTCTCTTCTTTTTAGATTTCCGGGACAAACCTGAAAAAAAGGCACTAGTCTTGGTAGATAATATTGGTTTATTTAATGTATTTCTTTAGATACAGATGTATTTTCAAACAAGCGATTTGAAGAGATTAGCAAAGTGACAAGCAATTCTTTTTCAGTAGGCGGCTGTGTTTATATTATAAATATTTATTCCCTTCCCGTTAGCCTGTTAAATTAAAAAAACGAAAACCAGAGAATAGTTTTCTTTGCTTCAACTGAATAGAATAAAATTTTCTATTTTTAGAAGGCAGTGTTGATGGTTATATTAATTAACAGAGTTGTTTAGTTATAATTATTATTATATAAGTTACACAAGCTCTATAGAAATGTAATATCATGTATCATCAAAACTCCAATAAAGTACAAATGAATACTTTCCAGCAATCCTTTTTTTAGGTTAATTAAGTACAGTTTTCGCTCAATGCAATTAATTTGGACTCCAAGTACTTCGTAATTTTGTATTATTTTGTTGGGTTCATTTATAAATTTTTATCCTCTGGATTTTTTTTTCTTTGTAATTAGTTTCATCATAATATCTAAAAATTACTCCATCATCAGTGTTTTTTTTTATTTTGAAATATTTTTTTGAAGATGTAGATTTATCTAAAAAATTCGAAAGGTATTCACATCTGAATTTCGTTTTGGTAATCATTCAATTCATATGGAATTTCATTGTACTTTTTTTTGCATCTTATAACTTCAAGAACTGATTCAAATGAAATTTCTGATTCTTTTTAAAACAATTTTGATCTCTTTTCCCTCAACTTTATTCTTTTTTAACATCCGACGTTTCGACCTCTCAGGTCATTCTCAAGGATTCCTACAAACAGCTCCTTTTAATTACTTTTATAACAAATTTCCTTCACTTACATACTGATTTCTTTGGTCTTACCTTATTCTTTCTTCATTCCTTTTTTTCCCTTAAAATTCATTACTGCCGGCTAATTTCCTACCTTCAACAGGTTAGGACACTGTTATCATCTTATCATATAACATAATTTTTTCT
>NW_027109943.1:194601-227105 GCF_000696795.3 Halyomorpha halys
TAAAAGTAATTAAAAGGAGCTGTTTGTAGGAATCCTTGAGAATGACCTGAGAGGTCGAAACGTCGGATGTTAAAAAAGAATAAAGTTGAGAGAAAAGAGATCAAAACTGTTTTAAAAAGAAACTAAACCACTCTCAAACAACTATATAAATAAAAAATAAATCTGAAATTTCTGATGTTATATAAAAATAAGAAAGACTCATCATTCAGAATGGCTAAGGATCATGATGGCTCCTTAAAAAAATGTCCAATGTACGCATATAATATTACGATGAGGTCTCTACTTTTGATATTTTAAACATTATTGGAAAATGTTTTCTGTCTTTATTGAGTTATAGATGCAACAATAAAAGAATATAAATTACTTACGATTTTCTAAACTAATTTACAAGAACGTATACCAATCGTCAAGAATCGTTCAGTTAATACTTCAATTTTCCTCAAATGTTCCCTAAACGTTTTTCTAAAATTATAAAATTAAGCACTACCTTAACTTCAAACCATTATTTCTTGTAAAATATTGTGGCTTCTAATTACTATAGAATACTTCACCTACATTCTTAAACTGTATTAATGTATAAAAATAAGATTTGTGATTACCTATCTACGAAAAAAAATTAATTGACTTAATACTTATTATTTTCTCTTTTCTAACTGTTAATTTTAAAAAACCATCTGGGAAAATTTTTGTAGTTTTTTCTCTTGTTTATAAAATTTAAAATTTTGGTGTTTGGATCTGAGATAAATAGAATTTACCCCAGGTAATTTCATCCAATTTTTTTTTATATTTAAAATTTTTAACTGTTTTCGATTGTTCTGATCAATAAAAATATTTCGAGTGATGTGATCCGTTTTTGAAACGATTTTTCTTGTTCTTAACCACGAAAATGGTTTAAAGTTTACTGATCTCTTTCATTCTTATTATGCATTATGTTTGATGCTTTATTTTATTGATAGAGTTTAACTTTCCTTTCATTAACATAACGCTATTCATGTTATCCTAAGTCGGTTTAACAATTAATTCTGTATAATTCACCGTTATATGATTTAAATGTGATTTCTTCTGATTTATAATACTCTTTATTTTGTAATGTTAAAATATGCATATAGTTGTTTTGAGCAACATATGTTTCATCTGTATTTTAGGTTAAAAAAGTATTATTAAACATCTGTGTATTGTAATCATTTATAAATATATTATTAAGGATATACTAGAAATATAAATGTGTTTCAAAAATATATCTTTACGTATAAGGGTAATATGAATTTAATGCAATAGTAAACAGTGGCCAAATCCATAAATAATACAAGTAATATAACTACTATATGTTCTTAAAATAATTATTGCTACAGTTCTGTTATATTTTTTATGTGGAAAACTATTTCAGTTAAAATACTCAGTAGATTTACCTTAACCCATAAGCTCGCTTTCCTCAGAAAAAATATAATAGTGGCCTCCTGTTGCCATTTCTGCACGAATTCGACTAAAGAGATACAAGGGCCGGATATGAGACAGATAAGGGATCCATGATTTAAGTCCCTCTTTCTGCTACGTGTTCAACATAAAGCTACTCTCTGACACCTTTCATTTCTTAAAAGCCTACCTCCTACATTTTCAATATTTTCCTTCTTATTTTATTGCCATAATACTACCCCTACCCAGAAGTAATTATTTAAATATTACATTTTTTTAAAATAACGTAATAGTTGTCTATCAATTAAGGAAGAATAAATGGATGATGAAAACCTCACTGAATTTTAATATACAATTTCAAAAAATATGATTTAAACGAAAATATCGTCGGCTTAGTCCACCGTTTTTATGACCTCAGGGTCAGAATGTTGAGAAAAAATAAATAGGTTAAGAATTTTTAAGGAAAAATCTTTCTTGTCGAAGAAAAAGAATATT
Organism: Halyomorpha halys; assembly: GCF_000696795.3. Lineage (NCBI taxonomy): Eukaryota > Metazoa > Arthropoda > Insecta > Hemiptera > Pentatomidae > Halyomorpha > Halyomorpha halys. The sequence goes on from NW_027109943.1 coordinate 196,510, forward strand.
AATGGAAGTATAATTTTTAAAGATAATTGGAGAATTTATAATGAGCCTTGATGATTTTCACAATCAAGTTTATTATATTATTTTGATTAGTTATATAAAGCTTATGTTTTATTTTATTTCTATACCATGAATTAAATGATTAATTTAATCCCTCTTTTTCTTTTTTGGGTCGTGTCATAATGTTTTTTCTTCAAAACATTATGAAATTATTGCTATAAAAAAACTAATCAAAGGTTTTGTTCATATCTAAAACCGTTTTATAAAAAACAATAAAATAAAGTATGAAATAAGCTGTATCATGAACACGGTTAGGTCATAGTACTGAAGAAAAGAAAAAATGCAAGGAATACTTAAGAAAAACCTTCCTTGCTGACGAGGAAGTCAATAAACCTAAATCTGACCTATTTATTTATTGATAGATATTACAATCTGCCACTCAGTTGTGGGCAATAGGTAATAGTAATGAATGATCGCATACATACTAAAATTAAAAAAAAAAAATAAAATAAAAAAGAAGAAAAAAAATAATAGAAAAAAAAACTCTCTTAAAATATATACAAACAAAAGATTAGACAAGATGAACATAATCAAACTATCTGTATGAAAAATAAATAAATAAAATAACATAATGATAAAATAATATATACTATATTTACGCAATCGACCTGAGGATCCCTGAGCCCACTCTATCCCCCACGTATGAGGGGTAGAGCAGAGCTCAAGAGATCCCAGCACATCCCTCTCGCCTCATCACTGGTAATAAACCTAAATGACATTGTTAACCCTAGCAGCACCAAGGGGGGGGCTCGCCGAGCCCTCACTTCCGATTTTTTTTAATACTGCTCTGAAAAAATTTTTCACAGACAAGGAAAAAAATCTATTTGCCTAAAATTTATCTACCAACATGTTGGAATTGATTTGAAAAATATTTGATAAGGAGGAAGAGTACGAAAAATTATTTGTGTTAGAAAAATGAGATGAGGGCGGGTGGAGCCCCCCCCTTGGTGCAGGGAAGGGACCTGTGGTTCATCAAAATGCTGGCTTCTGATTGGCTGCTCACGGAAGTGCACCAGCTCGCTCATACTCTCACTACTGGCCTGATTTCCTCAGTTTTTTTTACTTAAAAATATTTTCGGACTGATATGTTTCTTTGGTTTTTTAGTTGTTCTGAAAAGAGTTGACACATGTGAACCTGCTGAATCTAGTGATGAGCATTTGTAAACATAAACATTTTATTCTTATACTTAAGTTCAGACAATAGAATTTTTTTTTTGTTTTAAAATATTCATGAAATTGAAAATAATTAAAGTTTCAGCGACCCTAGGTTTTTGTTGTATTATGTATTCTTATTCTTATTCCAAATTAAAACATTTTCATAATAAAGCATATAGAAACCTTAGGTCCTTATTTTTTTTTTTAAATAATCCTTATTCTACCATCTTATTTACAGAAGTAAGAAGAAATTATTATATTTCAAAAGAGTAAGTTTACCATAAAAGGAAAATTAATGATATAAGGGTTAAAATCAAGTGAGGGCTTGTGGAGGTCGTCTTGGGAAGTGTAGGGCTCGGCGAGCCCCCCCTTGGAGTAGGCCGTAATGAATACTACCTTGGTACTGCTAGGGTTAAGAGACAAATTGATTATTTAAATTAATCCTCATTGACTTTTATGATAATGTTTATTATATTATATGACCAATTTCATAAAGCTTATTTTGTTTTTTTTTCCTTCTTTTATGATCCCTAATTGTTATCTAGTCTGTCATTATTTCTTCCTCCAGAAGCTGCTTATATTTACTGTAAGAACTACATTAAACGTTAAGGTCTTATTCATACATAAAAATAAAATCAATCGAAATGAAAAACAACTTATTTATATTGGAAGAAGATAGTATGAAGTAGATTGTAGGAAGATAGTACGAGTGGCGGTCAATACAGGTATCAAAATAGTATAAGAAAACTATTTTAATTGTTGACCGTCGTCCGCTGTTTCAATCCGACAGTACTGACGAAGCCCTGAAAAGTGGGGTGAAACCTTGGTTTACAATAAATAGTATTCTTATATTATTTTGGTATCTTTATTGACTGCAACCAGACTATCTTCCTACATTCAAAAAACAATTTATGTTTCTGATAATTTATTAAACAATTTTGAAAAGAATATTTTTCTTGTACAAAATTAAGTGATCTGAAGAATGCCTCAATTTTTTATTGGTGGAGAATTCCATCTTCATAATTTATATTAAATATCTTTGTGAGATTAAATATCTTTTAAAGGATCACGGTAATTTGCCAACCCGCCTGATTTGATAACATTCTTTTAACTCTGGGGATTCATTACAGCGAATTGTATGCTACATCAGTGTTGAAATATAGAAAGAAAATTAAATTTTATTTTTTCTATTAATTGTTAGCCTTGATATGTTCTCTCTATTTCGTTGAGGATCATATAAATTAATTTATGCTCTAAAGGTATATATGTAATTACTAAAATTTAGTTCGTAGCTATCTCTTCTTCGAAACAAGGAACATATAGTTTTTGCTGACAGTGTCATTTTATTGTGATATATCACGTGTCTGTTCAGCAAAGTTGTCAAACTACATACTCCATGGGTATTTCTTTATCCCAATAACAATCGTAATACTTAATTTTGACCCTTCGTATATTTATTTTATTTAGATAAATAGTAACCCTATAATGATTTTCATTGAATGGAAAAATAATGCTATATAGACATACATGCATAGACTGACAAAACAGCTTTGCGAAGTTTAAAAAAATAAATTAGCCATGAATTTGTTTTGTGTCACTCCATAGCTGCCCTCACAGTAGAAATTACAATTCGAATGTTTTTTTTAATATATATGTATAATTTTTAAAAAAATTTTACTTTTGCCATTGTTACTTTTTTTTTCTTATCATTGTTTATTCAACTTTATTTTATACTTATACTATTTTATGTCTTCCTTCCTTTTATTATATGCAATTTCTTATCACTTTATTTTTACATAATATTTATCCTAGCTTAAATCACCTTATTGTTGTAATATTCTCAGTTTTCTTTTTTTTTTTGTATCTTTTTAGCCCTGATGAAGCCCTACAAAGTGGGGCGAAACGTCGGACATTAAAATAGTTTTAAACTACTTGTTCTTTTTTTTTCCACAGCCCTGACCATCTTCTTATATGTTTTTAATATATTTTCAGCTAACAGATTCGGTTATTTGTTTCAGGTTATTTTTGTTATAGATCATAAATTATTAGAATTAAAAAAAACAAAACAAAAGTAACAAATTTCATATCCTTGAGTTCGGACTGAGTTTCAGCTCACTGCCTTCTCTAATTATATAAGAACGCTCTTCAGACTAAACTAGGTGCAGATTTTTTTTTTTGCAAAACCAATTATTAAATACAATATATAACTAAAGAGCGTTTAATACCCAAATATTTTGAAATATTTGTATTCCCTTGCCTTTAACAAGTGAAACTCTGCCTCAAACTTAACGGTCGCAATATCATGTTGTTTAGGAAAATGAATGGTGGTTCCTGGTTAAAATTTTGAATTTTAATTGGTAATCGGAAATAACATTGCTCGTCTACCGGAAGCTTATTTTAACTAGCTATTTAAATGCTGCTCCCAGATTAGTCGACGTTCTAAATTAATACCTAGATATTGAAGTATGGTAGATTTATTGCCAAGAAGTACGGAAGTTCCATTGGAAATGCATTATTATGTATTTAACGATTCCCAAAATTACAAAAGAAAGGCGCTAAGTATAAAGTAAATAAATACGTTTACATATGTAATCACTTATCTGTTTTACTATGCTTAATTTAAGAAAATCAAAGGTATTTTCTTCATCTTGTAATTAAAATCAAACGGTGTTATCATTCTTGGATCTTAGAGTTCATCAGCTAGTTCAAACAGGAAACTAAACGGCTCTAAAAGAGGCGGAGAGGAGCTAGGCCATTCCGGTCACGTAAATCAAGGAGGCGGTGGAACAAGTGTTAATGGAGGGAACACTTACCGCACCTCCCTCCAAGAATAACTCCTCCCCGGCTAACAAATGAACTGTGCCGTAATGGAGCCTCTCCATCGGGTCTTTGTCCCGACCCCTGACTTATTGTTTCTGCCCTCATTTCTTCACCATGGCTCTGGGACAAAGGGCTGCTCGGTGGCAGGAGGGAAGTGCGATAGGAAAATTTTAATGGAAATTAGAACATCTCTTGGGAATAGTTGTGGTATTTCAAATTCAAAATTCAAAATCTTTAACTAATCTAAACGAAAATGATAATTTTTCCTTGATTTACCATTTCAATTACTGGATCACATTTAGCAACTTGATATCGTGTGTAGATCTGATTTTTGTTTTGTTACCATCAACTGACCATGTCTTTTATGTCTGGGAGAAAAAGAGGTATTATCTTATAGTTATCCAACGTATTATAACAAGAGTGGAAGGGTCAAGTTTTCCTTCCTTGATACCCCAATGAAATAGTTGTTGACCCCCACCGAACTGATTTCGTAGCAGCTATAAGTTTTTTAAGGTGACGCCTTATCTCTTTCTGGTAAAATGTCCTCAAGTGTATTTTGGATCCGAGCTGAAATGGGAAGGTTAACTACAGTAATAATAGTTCTTTAAAACCTCCAGCATTTATTATAACGTGACTTTTCTTTTTTCATCAATATGAGATGTGAATTGTCAGTATCGTTGAATCCAATCATGATTTAGAAAAGAAATAAAGCAATAAAGGTCTTTTGAGAGCTGTAAAAGTGTATCATATGCTGCATTTGGTCGTTCTCTTTAATTTTTTTAAGTTCTTAAAATTTCATGAAGGATTCTAACGTGAAATAATTTCGCTAAAATATTTCCATTAGGTATTCTTTTTTTAACAGATTATAGGAACAATGTTCTGTATATTCCAAACTTTTCTATTTTATTTATTTTTTATTATTATTTTAATAACGTCAAAATAAACCCCAGTAGATGTCTAAAGAATTTGAACTTTAATTTGTTTATTATAGTTTATTTATTGATGAATATTACAACTTATATTCTGCCACAACCTTGAGAAATTATTAATAGTGATAAATGATCACACTCGCACAAAATTAAGAAAAAAAAAAATATATATATATATGAAAGAAGATAAAAAAGAACATAATCAAACTATGTACATGCAGAAATATTAAATAAAATAAATATAATCAAACTATGATGATAATTAGTAAAAGTTTGAACTAATATAACAATAAAAAAGCACTAATCGCATTTACACTATTATCTACAATATTTACACTCTCGACCTGAGGATCCCCGAGCCGACTCTATCTCCACGCATGAGAGAAAGGTAAAGTAGGGATGGCTCTTCGAGATATAATTACTTTACGGATTTACTCCTATGATTGCCAATTGATCTTATATTTCAATTGCAGTTACCTATTAATGAGGAGTGTTAACAACATCATCATCAAACGTCTGTTAAGCCAAAGACTAAAATTCCTACGTTCCGAAAAAATAATCAAACAAATATTTCTATTGAGTATCGTTTTTAATTTATAACAAGCTACTCACAGGTGTAAAATACTGATCCAGTTACTTTCTCCCTACCTCATGAGTGACCTCGTTACGTTTCTCATGAAATATGGTTATTACTTGAGCAAATAAAAGTTGTAAAGTTATAAAGAAAGACATAAAGATAATTAAATGCTATTTTAATTATATATTATTGATCTTGAGCAATATTTAAGTGGTTTTAACACTATATGTCAGCCGATATGTTTTTTTTTAAGATGCAATCTCTGAACCAATAAGAATATTTGACTTGATTTAATTCGTTCCAGCAAATGATGAAGATTTGAAATTTCAATTTCAAATTCATTTCAATGACGATTTTTCTAATCTCACAATTTATTCATTTGTAAGAGCATAAATTCTAAGAGTATAAAAATTGAACCACCGAAAGAATCAATAAACTCTTAGAAGAAGTGCAATATAACTATTGATGTCTTTTTATTGCGATTAATAAGCTTATTGAACTTGACTTCCAGCAAATTCTGGCGTCGAGAACCATTACTCTCTATAACTGGAACAGGACCTCATAAATATGCAAGGTATATGCTCTATCGATTTTATACTGGGGTCATAAACCGTTGCATTTAGGAATTTATCGTTCTGATTTTGCGACCGTAAATGAAATCCTGCTACGTACAGTTTAACTAATTAAAAACTAGTAATTATTATTTTGTAACAGCATTATTTAGTTAAATAGTATTTTACATATTAAATGATTATTGACATTATAAATTTTATTATCATTTTATTTAGCAAACTTTATGTATTAAATTATTGTGTGTGTTCAATAATAATTGTATCAGGAATTATTGGACAATAACATAAAAATTAAAAATCTTCCTAGATTAATTTAATAATTTTAATACCAACTGTATTTATTAAAAATGGTATACATAAATACATTTAAAAAAGATTAATATTAAAAATTACAATAATTAACTCTGATGATGGCAAATGCATATACATATATACACACACATTAAATATGCAATATATCTATGCTTATGAAAATATAAATAAATCTTTCACATAAAAAATAAAATAAAATTAACAAATCGCTAGCATAAAAAGAATAGTTATTGTGTAATTGATTATAAATATATTTTAAAATCTAGTGGAAGTACGAGAAATTAATAATGCCATACAACTATAACAAGAGAGAAATTTAAAAACTAAATAAATACCTTACCTTGTTTGCTTATGTTGAACCGTGAAACTTCCCGAGAAACCTTGGGCAAGTTCGTTGATAGTGAAGTCTCTGAGCTCCGTTTCAGACTCTAAAATTTGTAAACTAGTACCTGGAATTTCAACTTTCCTTTGTAATTTGATAGATATTACTCCTTTATGCTTGAAGTCCTTTAATGGTGTAATAGGAGAATAACAATGAGTAACAAATTAAAAGTAAATAATAATAAAAAACTAAACTGAAGCATTTTGGAAGGAACAAAAAAAATTAACCAACAAGACAGAGGACGTTAAGAAATATATTCCTCAGAAAGATAATAATTTAAAAAAAAAAATCTTCTTAGTAACGTTATGTTGATTAAACGTATGATGCTAAAAGACAGATTAATTTGTTGGCGATCAGCATCAACAAAAGAAACGAAAAAGATTTATAATAATGAAATAAACTATTAAGATTAATCATAAATTTTGAATATATGAATTTTAATTGTAAATATCCATTTTAATGATTAACCGAAAACGAGGGAGGAAATCTCGCTTAGACGTGAACATTAAGATTACTTCTATAAGTAACTAATTTACAAAGTTTTTTTTCATTAGATCTGAATACGTTTAAGAAGAGTAATTCAGCATTATTATTTACTATGGAAATCAGTGCTTCAAGAGTAAGAAGCTTTTGCCATATATGGCCAGGCCACTGAACTAATTAGCCATACTAGATCCTAAGAAAACTAAGTCCAGGAGAGCCATAAAACATACCTGAACTTAGAGGTATATCACTATTTTTTTTTTATTAAAATAAAAAAAAACAACATGAGTTAACACCGAACCCAGGTGGACTAAAGAAGAAATAGACGAACGAAGAGAAAGAATTATTAAGATCTTCAATACAGCTACTAGATTTTACAGATCACATCAATTATCACTTTATCCAATCTATCCATAAATTAAAAATTGTATCCTCTACCTTAAATTTCATACAATCAAAATTTTACTAAGTATACTTAAAATATTGTTCCATGTTTGATATGATTCCATTTATTTTATTTTTGTAATGTAAAGTAAAAAATTAGAGGCTTCGTATTTTTTATATACAATGCTCATGTTATTTTAGCCTTTATATATTCCATAGCACATAACAGCAATTTATCAGCGATAAATAAAATTATTTTTATTTAGTCTGTAGAAACTGTGAATATGAATGTGGTCATATTTATTATATATATAAGTTACGAGTTTGCGAGTTAAAAGAATAAAAAAAAAAAAAGAAGAAGCTAGGGACAAGAAAACACTCACGGTTGTATCTAACAGACAGCTTTATTCTTCCTATAATACTATATTTATACATTCTCGTGTTGTTGACAGAGGGAGTTAGGTATCAAGATTTATATTACACTCTTTGTAAATATGACTTATATAATCATTTTCGATCAGTTATGTACACTTTATAAAAAAATAAAAGTTAATTAAGCACTTTATGAATAATCTGGTAAAGGGGCAATAATAGTGTTATTTTTTAATAACATAAGGCGAATTAAGTATAAAATTTGATGTAATATATATATATGAAAAATTAGTTGGAATCTCATCATAGATACTGCACGATATAATAAAAATAATGTGATTGTAACGGACCTCAACCATCTTGGATTACAGAAAGCGATGACCAAGCACCAGTTCATTTAGGAACCTTACTTATTTTGGGGACGAGGAGTGCCTCCTAATCTCACGGGGATGCTATTCCTTTAATGCAGTAAGGTCTTCTAAACATTTTTTATTTATTTGTTAGAATCAGAATAAAATGTTATATATTGAATTTATTTGGTGCTATATACATACTCCGATTTGAGTCCTTTACTGTTTAATTTGGTGCTATAGGCAATATTCTATATTTGAAGGGTATTATTTATGTTGAACTTTAACTAGTGCGAAAAAATTACATTTCCACATATGAAACATCATTTTTTTTAATTCCCAGTGTTTAATCAAATTATTTGATAATATCTAGTACCTAACACATTTGGACAAAAAAATATTTATTGAAAGTGGCAATACCGTTTGAACACTTTCTGGGAAAATAAGTAATTATGTTTACTCGTTAAAATGTTCTAAATTGAACTACTCTATATGTTTTTCTATTCAAAACATGTTTTAAAAATCTTAATCATAGGTCGAACGGTACCAGAAAACGGTCTGGGTGAGAATAAAGTTCGCTCAAAACTCTTCTCGTTTCAGCTTTAATAGGCCACCAACATATTTCACTTTAGTAATCAGCGCGCTAAAACTTAGAATAACGCTGAGGTAGAGGCTGGTATAGAATACAAGCCCCAACATCCCTGTAAGTGGAACGAAGTAATTTTAAGGTTGTTACCGGGACCTACAACAGTTGGTTTCAAAGGGCTTCCGGGCATAGTGTAAGCCGTGGCGAACACCTACATAGCCAATAAACTACCCCTCCTCTCTAAGGGATACATCTTAGAACCTCAAACTTTAGATTACCAATAATTTAAACTTTTCTTATAAAAAATATTCTAACATTTTTGAACATTTTAGTTTTTTTGTAATCCAATTTCGTTTCATTGTCAGAAATTAATAGTGACAATAGAAATGTGGCTCTACAAATATACTCAGGTGTATTAGCTCTCTCAAAGCAACTAAAGGGCTCTAGGATTGTAACTCATAAAAAATATCAAATTACAAATAAATATAAGAAAATAAATTGATACTTCACCTTTACTACGAAAATAATAAAAGAAAATTAACAAAAAAATCTACTGAATATGAAATGTTATAACTAATTAAATTTTATGATTTAGACTCACATGGCTGGAAGATTTTTAGTAATAATTAGTAAGGCGTCGAGAAAAATAATCTCCCTTCTTCAATTAATTATTTTTCGAAAATCAATCACTAGTCACAACGTTTCGTGGCCATCATATAATTTTTAATTTCACTACAAATCTATAAAAATTTCATTTATTTAGTATATATGATAAATAATTTATGAACTTAAATGTAAATAAAATAATTACTTATCAATATTTTCTTCTGACCAAACTATTGTGTACCGCCTAGGTCTAAAATTGTTGTTTATGTTAAAAAAAAAATGTTAAAAATGTACACTGATTTTTTTTAATAAGGTGAGTCCATATTCTATCCATTGTGACACAGTCTCTGATAAGGATATTGTGATATCAGATATATAACTTATTACCTCCGTTTGCTTGTTACATTGAAAACATTTCTATTAGTTCTGTTTTATTTCATGATATTGCTCATTTATCTAAAATTGTATTTTTATCTCTGTATTTTTTATATTTACAAGTTATTAAAAATGTCTGTGTAATGTGTACTTAAATCGTTTGTATTTATTCTTTAATTAACTACCTGTCCAATGTTTTTATTTATTTGTATAATAATAATAGCTTCTATTATTTTCTTATTTTTTGTATAATTAACGGTATCAATAATCTGTGAATTTATGAAATCAAAATTGCATTAGATAGAGTTTTCTACCATTTTGAGCCAATGATGTAGTATTCATATATTAGTACTTTCACAATTACACTTGCGTGTTAATTACTTGTATAAATTGATGAAAAAATACACGTTGAACTGTTTTTTTTTTTTAATTTTACATTGTGTGCTAAAAATACAAAAAAAGGCTGCTTATGCATTATGGTTTTGATAGTGTGCGTGAATCAAGAATGTTACACTTTTAAAATGAGGTTAGTGCTCTACTTGTGTTTTAAGTTTTTGACATTTTAAGCCCGTATTTGACGTGAAAATTAAGTGTGAATTATTAATTACAAAATTATAGGCTAATTTACTATTTACAAGCTGTAGATTAAACAGAATTAAAAAAGTTATCTAAAATAAATACAATGAATTACATACAGAAGATAGTGAAAGGAAACGTGGTGTAACTGACTTTCTTTGAAAATATGTTATAGCTGTATCTGAATTATCCATAGTCAAATATTTTGGATGATGTAGCAGTTTAGTTTATTAGAATCCCCTTCCTAAAGTATATAGGGTAGCTGAGTGCAAGAACAGACCGACTGGCAGTGTAGTGTACCTGGTTGTTACTCTTGATAGACACCTGACACTAGCTCGCCACAGTCATAAGAAAATAAAGCAGGTTAGGAACAAGGTTTACAGGCTTACAGGCTCTTGCTTACATCTCCTAATCTTTCTCTTCACCTTAAATTACAAATTTATTAAAGCAAACATAGATATTAAACCATACCTCCTCTACGGAACACCTACTCTAGCTAGCATAGCTCTCACAACAGCTAAGAAACTCCAACAGTTTCAGAATCGTATCTTGAAACGTATTGCGAAGCATTATTCTTTACAATGATCGAAACCTGACTACATATTCCAAACTTTATCACTAACAGAACACCCACAAAGGTGGCAAACAAACTTAAACAGTCCCAGACTCGACTGAGGACTAACTTGCTTACTACTGACAAGACAGCTAGTAAGCTCCGTCATTAGACATCAGACACAGACAGTTTTCTTCTCTTTTATATTCGTCATATTTCCTTTGCTCAGTCCCTTAGTCCTTCGTGGGGCTTAGAAATAAAAGAAAAATACTTCATTAGACGCATGACAGCAACACTTCTTACATGCAGATGGAATCAATTCGTTTCGAAAGAATACCCTCTCCTTGTTTATTCCCGTTTTCTTACTTTCGGTTCTACTCAGTGGCTTACAGATCATAACAAACGGTTTTCGGTTGTTTATTATGTTCTTAAATCGTGTATTTGTCGAATTTAACTTTTATCCTATCACAATATTTTCACTTACCAACATGTAACTCACATATATTAGTCGAAGTAACAAAAATAAATAAGTAAACAAAAGTAACTGAAAAAGTAAATATTAGCTCATTGATTATCTAATTCATAATGGGCAATTAGTTTCACGAATGGAATTTTAATAACATTCAAGCAATGTAAAACAATGAATTGAAAATGTAATGACGACGAATTCAATCAGGAAATCATGCCAAATATTCCAGTTAATATTTCCCTGTGTCTCTTCCACTGGATGTACATTTGGGTGGAGACCACCATTGGATGCTAACTAATGCCACGGAATATTGAAGCTCAATCCCTGCTCCACAGTAATTACGCTTTGTAATCTTGCGACCGATGAACTGTTCTCTCAAATCATGATTGAGGGGCTTTATCCATCCGTTCAGCCGCAATGCGAAACTTCAATGTAAGCCTCTAATAAGGAGTAAACTATACCAGAAAAATATTATAAATTGAATTTGAATTTAGAAAAAATAAAAACTGTCATCCATATTTTTTCTTTTTTTTTAACTTCAGTTTAAGTTATCATCCTTTGGTGATAAATCATCAATAATTGTGACTATAAAAAATCAGTTTCAAAGAAAGTATATACTATTTAAAAATTTCAAGAATGTAGAAATATTACCGAAATTTCTCATCACTCATATGTATTCAGATCATCAATAGCTTATAAACATTTAAAGTAATTTTGACAACTATATCTAATCCAAAAAAAAGTCTTATTGCTTTAAGCTGCACTACGGCGTATGAAATCTTCCTAATATACATAAATAGCACCAAATCAAATTAAATATGTGGGATTTTGTTATTTATAAACTGTAATTTACGGATAAACAAATCTCTTCGAATACCACAACCATTATAAGAAATTTAGGCGCATATTATAAATTATTTAGTATTCATATTCAATAAAATATGACTTTACTCTCGCTAATAGGTTTTAAAATCATATAAAACTGCAAATATTTATATTGTGAAAAGTAATTAAGTAAGTAAGGCCAAATGAGAATTGATAATTATTATTCTCTGATGGGTCAAAAGTTCAACTTGCAGCTGGGTTATCTAGCAATGCATTGCTAAGCATTCATTAATTTAAATTTATTTAGTATCCTTGATATCACTTAGGTAAAAGATACAATTTTAAAATTTTTTGTCAAATCTATTTACGAAAAATTTTCTAAAAACAGTAATATTATAAGAAAAATCCTTACCATAAATATATAAATCTACTTATATGGACATTATAAATTATGTAATTAATATGGATCTATAATTTTCAAACCATATTTGAATGAATGAATGAATGAACGCAATAGGCATTGCGTACAGTGTTCCAGCCGATAGTGCTCGTATAGAAGATCACGCCCTTATTCCAACACCCCGAACTTTAAACTTTTGAAACCAGTAAAAATTGGCTCTTGGGTGACAAAGACTTTTACAACAATTTAAACTATTAGAGGAGCAGAATAGCCCCGGTAATTGGTGCGGGAAAAAAATGAAAAACATCTAGTAAAACATATCCCATTGCCCACACATCCACCAAGCATAATGTTACCTCAAGTAGGTGGGAAAACGTATTTTTAAAACAATTCTCAGGTCACTGCTGGTGCGATGGCTGTGAAGTCTGGGGGACAGCATCCTTTACGAAAATGAAAAAAAATAGTCATCTTTTCAGAATAAAGTCGTAAGAATTGCAGTGAATGTTCCTTAGTTTGTAAGAAATAGCCAATTGCATTAAGAATTAAAAGTAGAGACAGTAGAGGATTACATCAAAAAAAGGTTCATGAAGTTCCACTCCCAGTTGCCGACAGTTAAAGGAGCAGTGACCTACAACGTGGGAAACCCAACCACTACTCGAAGACTGAAGCCCAGGCTGCTGCAGGACATCCTTCCAGAAGTTCTATATTATCAGTTCTGTTATTGTCACTCCAAAATTTTATTTTATTTCAACTTTTTTTTCTTCTTCTTTTTCTTAAATTGACTTTTTTCAATTAGAATCAATTATCCATAAATGTCATCGTTTTTATTATTAACTTTAATTTTATCTTTGATTAAGAATTATTATTTTTATCTATGTATATAGGTTGGGGTGTCTTTTGTATGCGACTATACTCCCCTCCCCTATAATTAATTTTTTGAAAAAAAATTTATTTCTTACATAAACCATGCAAGGTCCACTGGTATTAAATAAAAAAGAAAATTTGATCAACGTGGTTGAGAATAAATATTTATATTTTCCCAATATTTGTGTGTTAGCTATGTTGGAGGAAATAGCTCTGTGTACGGTTGTAATTACTGCATGTAAATACAAAAAGCAAAAAATGCCAGTATAGGAATTCGAAAAATGTCATCTAAACTGGTATTACAACTCGCAATCTGGCTTCCCAATTGGCCCATAGACTATATAAAATAGACACCAACACAACCTACCTTTTACCTGAGCCCCTTTAATATGCTGTAAGTACATTTTGTTCAGTATTGACATCTTGTTATAGTTGTATTCCTTGGTAATTTTCGCTTTCAATCCATTAAGTTTCAAGTCCGCTTAATTATTTATTGGAAACATTCAATAAGCCAAAACATCCACACTGAAGCAAGCTTATTAAAACATGGATTTGAAAATTGTTTATTTAGTTTCCCAAAACTTTCAGAAACGGACTTGGTACTAATGTTTACAACAGTATCGATGTATATGTGGAATGTGACCATTAGAGTGTGGTTAGAAGAAATAAATGAATCAATCAACATAATCTAGAATTATCAAGAAAATATGATAAAATTTTTCAACTTTAAGTTATAAACTATTTAACATTTAATCATATAAACAATTTTAATTTATTAAATATGGTCTATAATATGATACATTTACATGTTACTTTAGCTTGCCAGTATTAACCTACCGATATGGAAATATCCTTCTATTACCGCCTAGAATTCTTGAATATTTCATTTAAATTAAAAATTGAACAATTTCTGGTTATTAAAAAACCAATTGATCAATGGGGATTAAAATTATAACGAAAACATCCAATAGAACTAACAGGAAGATAAATTTTTATAACATAAATGAACGAAAATCATTAACCTAATTTGGGAAAATTATTGCATCATTGATAGAAGCGACTTAGCTGAATATTTCTTATTAAATTAAGGTTGCAGATATAAGGAAGCTACTAATTTCTAATGTCGATATTAATTACTTGATCCTTTAGTATTTTTAAGATGATTTTAAGTGATGATCTTTTTTTTTTTTTTTTTTAGCATTGCGAAGAGAATAGAAAACCACGTTAAGTTAAAAGAAAACTCAATAAAGCAAAATACAGTATTTCGACTTGAGCCACTTTTTTATTCAACTACTTCCCTCTTCAATGGTATTACAACCATACTCAACGTCGGTACCTTTTTCTTATCGTCTGTTTGATTCATGAAATTTTATTTTCTGCGTTTATTTCCTTTATGGAATAGTCTCTCTTACTGAGTCCACAGTGGGTTCAAGTTTATTTAATTGTTATTGAAAATGTTCTAATATTTTTAGCATCTTTTCTTATTTATTTGGTTAACAGAAGTTGAAAGGAAATCAATTTTTTCTTTTTTTTTTACGCCTGCTAGATAAAATTTTTATTCTTTACGAATTTCTTTTGTGAATTTAGTAATTTTTTTTTTTTCAGGAAACCAAAATTCATATATTTTATTCCGCCATATAATCTTCATCGTCAAAATCAACTTTACCTAGATTTTCTTTCGTCTATGGGATTTCTGCCATTACATCCTTCTCTTGCATTGTATAAGTTCATTTTTTGTAGGTATATCTATAGCAGTAAGAGTTAGGAAAAATAAATGAACAAACAAAAAAAAACTTCTAAAAACTAACAAAAACCGTTTCTTAAAACGTCAAAATGGAAACTAAATATTAAAACTTACACCTTCGAATTACAGCGAAACAAAATTTATATAGATTATAAAAAGCATATATCAAAGTTATGAGCTCTAAATATATGGCTTTCAAACGGAAACAAATATAAGCTGATTTCGAACAGTTAACTCCCTCTTTTGAATGAATAAAAAAATAAGTTTAAAATAAAGTACAATCTATAAATTACTTGACTTTACGGTGGACTGGCTACCGGGACAGGTTTGCCACTGTCGTGTAGGGTTAGGGTTATATTCATGGCGACCCTTTATCATCCTTTCTCATTCTAATCCCTAGTGTCCTTCCTATATTTTATTTATCTTTTTTTTATGTGTGTATGATTAAGCATGAAACTCTTTATTTTTCGTGTATTTTTTGTTTTCAATTTAAAAAGAAAAGGTATTGTAGGGTCAGCTATGGTATATATTTCGGTAGAATATCCTTCCTCGGCTGTCTTTCTTTCGAACTCTTCGTTTATCTACATGTCTACCTATCATACCTGTGTACCTACCTACCTACGTCAATGTTAGCGACAATCAACAATCGTTACATGATAAACCTTAAAATCATCACGAAGAAAGCTGATACAACTCATTCTACAGTACCACTTACAGCATGTCCCTGCGTATCCGAAAAAAATATAAATAAAATTTTGAAAAACAAATTTTGTAAAACAAAGTAAAAAAAAAAAGAACGAATGAACTAGATGAATTTTTAACGTTAAATTAATAGTATCCTTAAACATCTATAATTCAATCTGGGTTTAACCGGCTCTCTCTCAATCAGTTATGTTACGAATAAACGGTGTTATACTTAATACAAATAAAGGTTTCAATGTTTGGAAGGAATCTATATTGCCAAATCACAAAATATTTCATCATCAGTCCGATCCAAACCGACTAAATATTTTGAAATTATCTAAAAAATATCTCTGGTCTTCTTCAAAAGAAGACATAACAATTATAATCAAAAAAATAACAAATAAGAAGCAGAATGGAACTCAATACTTGTACAAATGTCTTGCCAAACATTTTTAAACGTTGATTCTTTGAGTGACTGGTTAAAAAAAAGATATATTATTGCTTCTCAACCAAAAAAAAAAAAATTGCTATTTTCTTCTACAGCATCATTTACATCAGCGCCCTGCATATCCGAAAAAACATATAAATACAATTTTTAGAACACAGACATTTTTTAAAACTAATTTAAAAAACGACAAATGTGCTAAATGAATTTTTAACGTTCAATTAATATTATCCTTAAATATCTATCTCAATATCTAATTCAACATTAAATATCTAATTCAATCTGGATTTAACCAGCTCTCTTTCATAATTAGTTATGCACGGATAAGTGATGTTATACTTAATACAAATAAAAGTTCAATGTTTTGAAGTTAATATTCAGTAATATAAAATCACAAAATATCTCATCCTCAGTCCCATCCAAACCGATCAGATATTTTGTAATTATCTAAAAAAATATCTCTGGTTTTCTCCGTTGTAATATTGATCTCAGAAAAATTTAATTTAATTTATATATATAATGAAATATCTTGTCTGATACAGGTTTGTTTATTAGTTATAATAAAAATATCCATGAAGTCTCACAATTTTTATTTTCTTCTATTCTTACGTTTCGGCAATTCCGGCTATTCTCAAGGCTCTATCAACTAACAATTTAAATTACATTCCAATCATTATAAATTAATTTTAAAAACATATTGTACTCTAAATTTTCTAATATCAGCTACGTTGGATATCAAACTGTTGCAGGATATTACTCCTTTGTCTAACTTTATCAATAATCAATAACCTATAAAATATTATTTAATTAGTACTATGCACTAATAAATTAATTTTTATTATAATGTGTTACAAAATACCTATTTTTATCACAATGTCACTTATTATTATAATTCAGTTTATAATGTCTACTACACTATCTCTTTATCAACAATACATTGCTTAACCTACTTCACATCTCAGATTAGCCATATCCTCATTATTTTTTTTAATTGTAAAACCAGTATTTTTTCAAACATATGAATAAAGCAAATTATAGGAATACCTTCTAAAGAAAAATGTTGGAACCTATTTATATATTGGAAAATACAATTATACTGTCAATCACAAGAAATTTGCACCAGCTTATGCTGAAATTTTAAGTAAAATTAATTGTTCATGTAAGATAAACAATATATAGTCAAATTTGATAGGTTTTTTTAATACTAATAAGAATAAATAAGTAAACTAGACTAAAGTTGAAAAAAATAATGAGAATATGGCAAATCTGAAATGTGAGTTAGGTCAAACAATGTGTTGTTGATTAAGTGATAGAATGTAGTAGATATTATAAACTAAATAAGTATAATATATGAAATTTTGATAAAATATATGTATATATATATATATATATATATATATATATATTCATTCAGTTCATTTATTATACTTATTTAGTTAAAATTCATTTATTCGTGCATATTGTTTCCCAATTTAATAATGTTTTATAAGCTATTAGCTATTGATGAAATTTGACAAAGTCATATTAGCCTGCAACAGTTTGATAACCAATGTTAGCTGTATAACTAATTGGATTGTTAATCAGGTAGGAAATTAATGGCTCAAAATGTTTTTAAATTTAATTTTTTATAACTGGAATGTAATTGTTAGTTGAGAAGAGTTACAAGGAAATAAAAAAGTGTGAGACTATATCGATATTTTTATTATAACTAATCCAATTTAATGTTTAGTTAAAATTTAAGAGATACTGTTTAAAATATTATTTTTATTATAATTTTAAATAGAATGGAATATTTAATTTATTCTTCAACGCTAAAATATCTATTTTATTCCTTAAATCACAAAACAACTTCATCTCCTCATATCTTTAATTTTTTCTATAATTCATGTAACTAAATTAAAATAATAAAGAACATTATCCCTTTATGTGTAATTGGTGCCAGAAAGAAATACGTAAATAAAGATATTCCAAATGGTTTCGATGGGACCTCACACAGTGGTTAGAAAAGTACATTTAGACCTCTCTCGCCACCGAGTTGGTAGATCTAAAGAAGTTAGCATCTTTACCTGTTGCCTTCTAGCGTTCTTCGTAATTCTGAAACTACGGTTGTCTATCATGTTGCTGTTACATCACTAATAATTGTTTTTTTAAGTCGTATTATATCATTTTACTTCTTTCACTTAATTAAAAAAAAAAAGATTCAGAAATATTATTCTATGTATTTATGATCGAAATTCCAAACTAAAATCAGAAACAACTGTTCCTATATTTAAAACAATCCTCAGGCCACTGCTGATGTACTGCTGTGAAGTCTGGGGAGCGGCATCCTTCACGAAAAGGAAAAAAACTACAATATTTTCAAAATAAAGTCCTAAGAATCACAGTTAATGCTCCTTGGTTCATAAGAAATAGCCAATTGCATCGTGAATAACAAATGGAGTCAATAGATGATTATATCAAAATAGGTTCATGAAGTTCCACTCCCAGTTGGCGACAGTTAAAGGAGCAGTGACCTACAACCTGGGAAACCCAACCTCAACCCGAAGACTGAAGCACAGACTGCTGCAGGAAATTCTTTTCTAAATTTTTAATAAATTTAAAATTAAATCATAGTCACACTACCTCTATTTACTTATTATTATTATTATTCATTTTATTTATTCATTATTATTATTATTACTTTTTGTTTATTTTTTTTCCTTTTCTTCTCTCTTCCCTTTTTCAAATTAACTTGTTTATTTTTACTATTAGAAGACAATTGTTTATTTTATTTAAGTGTACCAATATCATTATTTTTTGTTATTAATTTTACTTTCCTCTTTTATTAAGAAGCATTATTCTTATCTATTTATTTTTTTTTTCTTTTAATAAGAACATTTTATATAGTTGGGGGTGTCATTTGTATGACTATACCCCCTCATAATCAACTGTAAAAAAAAAATATATAATATAAGTTAAATCAACCATGTAAGGGCCACCAGGCCGATCTGGTATAAAAATAAAATAATAAATAATAAAAAATGATCAGATTTTGTGGCATGATAATATTTTTAAATCATTTGTTAATTTTACACCGATCAAAGAAAATTACTCATTAAATCTTGGAAATATTTTTGTTTTAATAATTTTCTGGTTTTTGTTTTTTTTCAAATTGCTCGAATATATTATACAATAAGTTTTTATATTTTTAATTTGTTTTCCTCTACTGGAGACTTATAATTCGGAATTGAGAAATAAGAAGAATACAATTTGGTTCCTCTAACAATTCTCTTCAATATGTAATTTATTTTTAATATTTTATGTATAACTGAGTTGAAATTAATAATTAAATATGTAAATAAATAAGTATGTAGTTCAGTGGTAATAAAATTTTAATTTTCTTACCTTGTTAACAAATAATTAATGTAAATATTATTACCATTGTAATTAATTTTGATGTGAGCTTTAGTTTTGATATAATTAAGTTCAAAATGTATTATAGTCATAAACACATGCCATTAACATGAAAATGAATAAGATATCTATTTATAATGTGCCTTTAGCTGTTCAATTCGATTTTATCCTTTGCAGTCGAGAGATACTTGAATAAAAAGGCACGCCACAGAAATATCCCGGAAAAACTGAAATGGTCACGCCCGACTCCGATTGTAATGAAAGGATCCCCCTTTTACAAGCCCTCAGAGACTTATAAATTTTAATAAGATTGGAACTTAAAAGTATTTTTTCAGAGTTCGTCAGTTTAAAGAGTGGAAATAAATTGGTTTTGTCGGCTAATTTATAACATAACTTCCCCAAATAATTCTCTTTATTTTTTATTTTTTATTCAGCTTCTGAAAGACACTTATTTTTTATTTATTTTTTTTAGTTGTTTGATTCCTCCCTTTATCTTGTGACTATTGCTGATTTTTTTTATTGTTCAATGGGTTGTTATTTTTATTTACTTTTATCTAAATTGGCACATGTCCTAATCGTATTCAATAAAACAATCTTTTAAATTAAAATGTTGAAAAAAAAAGGCATTTATTATTTGAACTTTTTAGTTAATAAAAAACGTTCAAGAAAATTACCTTCACCCATTCTTTGAATTTTGAATGAAATTTCGAAGAAATTTAATTATTTTTGGATTTATAATTCCAATTTGAACAAGAAGTAATTAAATATTATCTTTTCATAGAATACTAATCAAACGATACTGTAATATAATTTTTTATGTATAAAAAAGTGATAAATTCTCACATACGCTGTTTGTCTGGTCATTATTAATTAATTTTATTATTCATTTAGAATATAGTGCGCCAGTCCTTAAATAATAGAACCTATCTAATTTTTATACCTATAAATAAATTTTAATCATTTATCATTTATTTATTGTTATTAACAACTGTATGTTATCAACATATATACAACAAGTAAATTTGCTGTAGGTGAGATAGTGACATGATACAAACATGTGGAGAATCTACCCATTGATAGAACTCCAATAAATAAATTTAAACTCAAAATAAGTTCCTTAATTAAATAGTTGTTGATGCCGCATTTTGTTCCAAAATAGCCGGTTTAGCAAAGAAATTAAATATTGAACTAAGATATAAATACGTATTCTGTGACCTCATCTAGGTACACATAAGATTTATTTTCAAGATTCGTTAATATTTTATACATACTTATTTAATGGTTGATAAGATTTCATGAAATAATTATGCATTTTCTAACTTCTAATTATGCAATTCCTACTTGATCCGGAGAATTCTTAAATCAACCAAGTCCATTTATGATTTTTTTTTAAATATTAATTTACTATTTTTTAAATTAGTATGCTCGCTTTACTTTATTTGAGTTTCTACTTCTAAAATTTAAACAACGTGGACATTTGCGGCCAAGAATATAAGTAATGGATTCAGACAAATTTAAAATGGAGCAGAATGGAGCTCAATAATTATGCAAATGTCTACCAAACATCGTAAACACTGATCCTTTCAGTGACTACTTAAATATATACATACATATATATAAAAATATATACTGAAAAATAAAAAAATACTATTTTTTGTAATTTTGTTAAAAACAGAAATAATAAATGAAATTATGCAGAATATGAGCCGCATGTTCACACAAAACATTTTGGCAGAAGTGATAAATAATTTTATCTTACAAATAACATTAAAAAAAAAATTCAAAACAATTTCTTAATATGGTCAATTCAAAATAGAAATCCCACTTGTAATTTTTAACATATCAGAACATTGATTATTTTCGTCCATTTTTGGTAGTTGATAGTGGTGCTCCTAAATATAAAAAAATATTATTTTATAATTTTTAAAATCACTAGTATAAAACATATGTTTAAATTTAATATATTTATAATATTAAATATTAAAATTTAACTTACCATATCTTTTTAATATAAATAAATATAATTGAAAATAATAATGTCTGATATTGGCTAGTATGGTAGTCATAAATGATATCCCAACTTAGGTTTTCTTAATACATTTAAAAATTTATTTATTGACATTTACAACAATATAAATATTTCTAGTAAATTTGATGTTAAATTATTATAGTATGATACAAGCTTATAGAGGAACTAACCAATGGTAGCACTCTAATAACATTTCTACATTAGATGGTCTCGGAGCCATCTTCTTTCCAGGCGCCTTAGCAGATTGTTTGGAATGGAAGGGAGAGCAAGATTAGGGTTTGGGTGGTTAGGAAGTTTATAATGGAAGGCTTGTTATCTGGTTCGGGCTAGATCGGTTACACATAGAACATTAAGGTCTTCATGGACGAATTTATTTGTGACAAAGTAAGGAGCATTTAGGATTTTACAAAGGATTTTGGATTATATGAGAGAAATTGGAAGGTTTAGTAGAGCTCCTTTGCTCAACTCCTTATGTCCAGATATCTCTAAAAACTAATAAAAATAATAGGAAATCTTACTTAGTTTCTTTGAATTAATCCATTTTTATATCCCGCAATCATTTGAATGTAATGACTTTTATTATGATTACGGAGCTCATTTAGTTTCCGCCTTAATCTTTCATTTACTTCTACTACCCATCTTCATCAAACATTTCGCACTCAAAATCACAACACTAAGAACCAGAGGAAATGTTGCTAGTGAATAATACAATTGTTGTTAGGAGACAATCACGCTCTACAGTGTTGAGAGAATAAGATCAGAGTCGCATTTCTTACCCGGCCCCAAGTGGGTCTCTATTTAATGACGTGGTAGAATTTAATGCTGTTGTAAATATTCATGGATGAAGTCTGTGCTATAGCGCCAAGTCGCGCTACATAATGAAAACCCGAGTCACTGACATCTTAGCCGCTGCAAGTGAACCTCATTTATTTACTCCAGCCCTACACAAGGCCAACTTAATACTGGCAAACTATTGCAAAGGTCGTTTGAAATGGAGATGAGGACGATGAACTTCTCGATTCGCTTGCTGCTGGAAATCGAATTTCCTTCCGTCGGGCCCAAATCAAATGTTAAAATATCTCGAGCTCAAGTCGTTCATATTCATGATTAAGACAAGATGCGTGGATTTAACAATTATTCTTGGCATATGTATATTAAAATATTTTCCATCGAGACCATTACTTTTTTTCCTCGTGAAATTACAAATTATTTGTTACTATTTAAGATTAACTTATTTTATTAACCATAAAATTAAGATCAAGTGAAATCTTAGTTATGTTTTTTAAGAGATTTCAAAACATATTAGTGTCATTATATTCACCCTGCATAAACCCCAGTCGTTTGTGTAGATAAGTGGGCTCGTGTTGAAGTTATCGCTTTTTTATTGTGATTTGGAAAAAAAATACTAGCCTTACTATAAAACAAGACTGAAGGAGGTGGAAATTATGAAATTTTTTATTTATTTGTTGCTATGAAGATGAGTATTTTTTAGTTCCTCCAGAAAGAAATGATGAATATAAATTTTGTTTCTGCTAAAAATAGAACAATTTAATGAAAGCCGTGCATTTTCCACTTTTCTCGTCCGAATCTTATGCTTCTACATAATTCTTTATTTATAAATTTTGTATTTATTATTTCTAAGTGTTTATTTTCCAACTAAACTGAAATAAAAATTCTTTAGAGGTAGTTTTTTTTTTCATTTATTAATTATCGTAAAATATGCCCTGTCAGACTATTTCAATTAGTCAAAAACCAATATGACATTAAAAACTATTTAATTGTAATTGACATGCCAAGTTATTCAAATTTATTTGAGACGTTTGAGAGAAAACTGGCATTTCTGAACAACCAATTTTACGGAAATATTTTCTATCGCATCCCAGGCTTTTAATCGGTAATTTTAGTTTCGTGCGACTTTTCTTGTTTTTTACAGACTTGATTATGAAGTCTAGAGGCCTCAAAACGTCTATTTCCGTTAAAAATGGAGCTGGAAATGTTTTATAGATCTCAATACTTCCCCTTATTATGTATTCTATATATGTATAGTTAAGTAAAATTTAAAAAATATATAGTTAAAAGTTGAGTAAAATAGATTTAGCATATCTTAACTAAATATTTCTTAAATGCATTACAACCTAAGAATTATTCTCGTATCTAATCATAACAATAAAATTTTTTCGTAAAATCCACAATGCTGCTTAGTGTGAAGGTATTTAAATTATGTTAAATCCGTTGATTAAGTTCAGATGTTTATTGTAATTATTTATCTCTTTCCTATAAATTAAGTCAGTCAATGTTTGGAATAAAGTGATTGCGAGAAAGTTTTTCTCTATAATTTGAGGATACTTTGCTCCTGTACTTATCTGTAATACTAAGTACCACGATGTATTCGTTAATTATCTTATTTTTTTAATTTAGAATATTCTTTAATACAATAGCAATATTATATTTGAAAGAAAATACGCCTATCTTTTCTTATAATCTTCAATAAATAATAATTACTTCTACTCTTTTATGTTTGTAGTAGTTCTTTTCATCGATTATGGTAGTCTTAAATTTTACCAGCTATCAATTTGTCGTGGCTGTTTTGTAGGTGTGTGAGGTTGGTTGGTTGTAATGGTACTCCGGCCTGATAACTGATACACAGAAGGTCCTAGACAAAGCATCAGGAATTTTCTTAGGAAGTCAGTAAGGATCGACTGCGCCAGGGGCATGTAGATGAGAGGACTGGTAAGTTAGCAGATAACAGTTCTAGTTGCTGGTATGCGCCAGACGGACTAGAATTGTGAAAAGACAGGATACATCAATACGAGTTGCTGAGATTAGCCAGATGGACTAGTATCGCTGATAGGATAGGCAACAGTTCTGATTTCTGGGATGAGCCAGACGGAGTAAGATTGTCAGATAAGAGGAACAGGCAGCAAAGGGGACTGTAGAATGAAGTTCAAGCCATATATAAATTTTATAATAATATCAACTTATACATACAGTAGTACGTTCATCACACTGAACTATCCTCAGCACAGAGTTACGTTATCCGTGCAACCACTTTAATTCATCAGAGGAAGGTTGGATTAAAGATCGAAAAAGTGCATATAAACGAATTTTTATTTCATTTTCTCTCTAAGAAAGATGATGTATATAGTTAAAATTATCCTCTGAAAAATCTCATATATGCGGTTCACAAATGTAGAATATAAAAAGAAGTCTCAAGTAATAAACTGTTTCATTATCTAAAACAAAATATGGTTTTTATAACAGAATGCAGATCATATAACATTGTATTTAATTTATTATTATACTGAATCATGTAAGAATGCCATAAAACGTACAAAAAAAGAGTCTCTAGAAGACACAGCAAATAACATAGAGATTAAGGAGAACCTGGAGGCATTAAGAATCAATAATTGGAAACAGAAGGCTATTTTCCGTGATTAATGGAGGCGGTCTGTCACACCAGTCTCCAGCACCATATAGTAATTAATTAATTTATAATTAACTTAGATCGTTAGTTCAGAGCTATTTCCCCTTCTAACTATTCCCTTTTTTGAACTTTTAATATTGATAGCAAATGATTTCGAAAACTTTAGGTATCTTCAATATTAAAGTATTTATAATTTTAAAATTAATTATTTAATATTAAAATATTCTAAAATATACTAATGCATTGCCTTCAAGAAGTATTATCTGCTTCCATTTTACTGAAACTCTGGACACTTGATAAGTTCATAATCCAAAAATTATTCATGTTCCAAAAAAAAAAAAAAATTAAATATACGTTCTTGGCTTTATAAATAAAAATGTTAAATCCTTACTTTAATTAAACTATAAAATTTAGCAAACCTATAATTAAATATAATATAATTTAAATAATTGGTGTACTGTCTAACAATAATAAACTCTAAATTAATTATTATCATGTTTCAGCATTGAAAACCATCCAGGAAATTTTTAAATTTTATAATAAATGTTATCTGTTCTATGAAAAAGTAGGTTTAAATTAAATGGAAGGTATACAAATATTTTGGAGTTTCAGTTGAAATGGATCCCTTCAAAAATATATAAAAACATTTTAAGTAATGAAAAAAATAAAACAACGTGAAAATTCTTAACAACAGCGTTCTTAGAATAAAATATAAAGAAAAAGAAGAAGAAAATATCAAAGCTTACAAGCCCCAAGAGAGGATTGTCAAAGCGGAACCTTTTCTCCAAATACATCAAGGTTACTTTTTCTCTGCTTCAAAGTTTTGAAAGGAAAAGGGTAGTTGGAACTCGGGGTAAATCAATATAAATTATTATAATTTCTTTATTTTTAAAAATGAAGAAATTATGTTTCGAACGTACCTTATTTCTTATCTATATTTCGGTTAGTGATGTGAAAGTGATTTACTGATATTTGAATTTCCTTCAGTCACGGCTTTGCTTTGCTCTCTCATTGCATTCCTAATATACTCCAAAATATTTTTTTTAATTAAAAAAAAATTTAAAACATGTAAGAATATTACTGTTCTTGTTTTTTCAATATTTGTTTTGAGGTATCCACGTTACATATCAAATAAAAGTACATCTAATAACCTGCATAATAAGCTTTCGAAGAGCTCTTTGTAAATCTTAAACCATTTTGGTGATCTGCAATTTAAGTAATCGTTTAAAAAAAAATGTTCAAGAAAAAAATAAGAATACATTATATTTGTACAATATAAATATTGTACATGTTCATCTAATAACCTGTATAATAAGCTTTTGAAGACCTCTTTGACACTATTGTTTGTAAATCTTAAACCACTTTAGTGATCTGCAATTTAAGTAATCGTTTTAAAAAAAAAGTTCATGTAAAAAATATGAATACATTATATTTGTACAGTATAAATACTGTAAATGTACATCTAATAATCTGTATAATAAGCTTTTGATATCTTTGACACCATTGTTTGTAAATCATTAACCATTTTGGTGATCTGGAATTTAAGAAATCTTTTTTTTTTAAATGTTCATGTAAAAAATATGAATAAATTATATGTAGTTTGTAGAACTGATAAATGGAAATAATGTAAATCTGATCTAATAATCATTCGTTTTCACATTCAAACATCTAGAGTAATCAATCATGTAAATCTTATTACTAGAGGCTCCCTCTCTAGTAATTTGATATGCAATGATCCCTGTATAAAAATGGAATTGTTGAGGAATCGCTGGCACACTTAGCCTTTTTATCTTACCCTTTATTGGATAAAGAAAAAAACATATATAAAACCATTTGGAAAATGATTTTAAATTTCGTTTAGTTTTTTGGGGGGAGGGAGGAGGAGAAGAAAAGGGATGAATTGTAAATTGTATTGCTTTATTATCCCTTTAATAGCATGAAATGTTTCTTATGATAATATAGTGTTTAAAAATTGTGTTAATATAATATTTATAACAACTCGAATTTATGCAGTTTTAATTTTATATTGTTTGATTTTAGGATATATCATTTATTTCTTTTCATCTTATTTTGGAAAGATTGTAAACGTTGGTTGGTTCTAATTAGCTTATGTATACCACATTGCAAAGCTGGCTGAATAATTTTATATATGACTATAATACATAAACATGTTTCTGCTCTCTGCTAACATTTAATTATAACTTGAGTATTATGAATAAATCATTACGAATTGAAATTGTTTCTTGGCATGGGGGTTGGTAATCGTAGGCTTCAAAACTTCGTAACGAGAGACATTCCATAGCAGTTGCGAAGATTGGAAGTAGGTCAGGATGAGAGAGGATTGTTACTCAGACTTTAGCGTGGTAATACTGAATTGAATGAAGTTTATGTTCAACTTTTATGGTATGGCAGTTTGACGGGGTCTTGTTGAATTTGAGCTAGTAAAAAACAGAGGCCCACGCTGAGACTGTTATTCAATTTGCTACCCGATGAAATATTCACCCGTAATTCGAAAGTTTCTCTGTCGCTGTATATAACAGTTCTATACTGGCGTGCTATTGTTCTGCGTATTCTAAAGTTACTCATATGAAATTTACTTTATTTTGCGATATTTTATCATATTTACATTCTCCTTAATCCATTTCGCTGCATATGAAATAACCTGTAAGGAGTATTGAGAGTTTTCAACGGAAAATCACGCTTCCTTATAGATAATTAAGTTTCGCAAAATGCATATGTGACACATGAATGTTGAATGTTTCGAAAAGAGAAAGTTTTACTAAACTGAAATTACTTAATCAAGGCTTAAAATGACTGCCACTTTATGTAATCAATCTTATACTTAAACCATTTAGTCCAAAATACTCTAACGATTTTCATTAAACATATACTATATATAAATTTATAAAAATATGAATAAGGAGTTTAAAGAAATATCAATATAAATCGCGAAATTGGATGTTATATACTAATTCTAGCTCAATAAAATAAGAATAAATAAAGCATGAGAATTTACGACAGTAAAAAAAAAAAAAAAATCGTAAAGAAGCGTATAATATGCCTCTTAAACTAATTAACCACTTTTTACTAAATATTAACTACACTACTCATTTTCATTTTCTATAGAAATTTCAGGAAAAACAAGGCCTATGAAATTATAAATATTGATAATTTGTTATGATATTAGGGTCGTCCTGTAAGATAAGTTAGAGGGTCCCTTTTTTTAAAAAATTTATTTACTGCTATTCACCACTGTATATTATAATACATTTAGTAAATTTGATCTCAGTTAAATTGGAGTGTTGCAGGCGTGTAGAGAAACTACCCGTTGGTAGCACTCTAATGGCATGTAACATTAGTAGGTCTCGTGGACATCTTCCTTTCAGGCACCTCAGAGGATTGTCAGGAATGGAAGAGGAAGCAAGGTTAGAAATTAATGGTTTTGGGTGGTTAGGGAGTTTGTAATGACGAGTGATAACTTGTTCGGGTTAGATCGGTTACATATGGAACACAGGTCCATTTAAAAATAAAATAGAGCTGTTGGCGGAAAATCAAAAAAATAACTTAATGACTAAATAACCTCTATTATTTTTTTCCTAATTTTAAAATGGCAATATTACAGTTACCGAAGCAGTATTTGTCTTTTATTTATACTTTTTTTTTTTTTTTTTTTTTTTTATAGGAGTCAAGAAGAAGTGTTATTTTCTTTTATATACCTTATTTGACCTAGTGCTGATGTTTTAGGTGCATACAATTAACCTATTTGTGCAAATTAAGAAGGGATTATGCAATGCAGTTGACTTGTCAAAGACCTCTGAAACAAGAACTTAATAATCCAGTTACAATATCTATTGTAATTTGTAAGCCTAAGAGTTTGTTTGTTTGAACTCGTTACTTTCAATAACTACAAGTCTGATTAAATAAATCCTTACTATGTTTTATTGGCCGTTTATTGTGGAAGGCTTTGGGCTTTATAATATCACGTTGAGACCCAGAGTTGAAACGAAACACGCAGATATCACTAGCCTATATCTGTTAGCTGACTTCAGAAACAGTTTCTAAGAAGAGATAGATAACTGTTGTTATATCTATTTTATAATGGAGACATTTTTAATAAATAAAAAAAAGAAAAACATATCGTACTCTTGGTACTAAGCTAAATTGATGTACCTGCGAATTTCTGGGAAGATTGTACTTGAATAATAGTTGCGTTTCTTATATACATCTTATGTCTACCAGCAAAGTGACAGGTAAACTAAATTATGCATTTTATTTAAAAAATAGATTTATTCAAATTAAGTCAAAATTGAAAAAAATATTAGGCTTCACGTTTAAATAAATTATTAAATAAGTAAAATGTTTGTTTTTTCATCACATAAATGTTAATAATTTTAACGGTGTCAGTTTCGCTTCGGTATAATGTATACTGATTCTCTTCAGAGGTATCCTCAGGACAATTTTCATTGATGTTGCTAATTTTGTCCAATATCCTTATGTTCAATCTCCTGGATTTACTTATGATTTATAGAAAACGGGAATTAGTCAACATAAAAAAAATACTCTGCCCAAATTCATTTTCCATATTGTAAATACTTAGAATTAGCGAATACTGTCTACAATCATACAAATTTGTAGATACTGTCTATTAAAAGAGAGGTAGGGGCAAATTTAGATTAATACGAATTAATAATTTTTTATATTAGTTACGTATTCAGTTTTATTTATTTAGGCATTATGGAGAGAACAGTTATGCATCAAAACCCAAGATTGCTCCACAAAGTACCGACGATATTAAATTATGCATTTGCAGCTAATACTTGCATAATTATGTAAATAGAGATTTGAATAACGTTTATTTATTATCTGTCTTATATTTGGTGAAATAAGGTGTAACATTCAGCAACTCATTTCAGTGCGAAACACGTATTGACTCCAATCCTCCAATCATGGCCAGATGATCTGAAACTCATTTATTGGTAATCTGGCTTAGTTGACTTTTCGTCCTAATCCCCCAAGTCCCAATGCCAACTTCAGGGAATTAGTAGCATAATGGGGCAAGGGTACCAGTAATTGTAATAAATTTGTAAGGGACTTTCCCTAAAAACCTTTATAGTATCTGTTTGACCTTACATAAATTACACTTAGTTATGTAACATAATACAGAATAAATAAACAATAATAATGTAATAAAAATCATTAGTAAATACAATTTTAAATTCTCTAGTAAAAA
>NW_027109943.1:227182-231950 GCF_000696795.3 Halyomorpha halys
TTTACTATATTTTTTTAACCGTTTCCTCACGTGGTAAATGGTAAAATTCATGTTCTATGCATGAATGATTCTATGCATGAAAAGGATTTTTCATGTTAATCCCGTACTGTTTGAGTAATTATAAGATTACTACCTATTCATAAACGAATAAAAATACTAAAATTTACCACAGGTTCCTCCACGTTCCAGTAATTCAATGGGGTAGCATTTGGCTATAGCTAGACTATACCACCTTTTCTGGACTAATGTCCCAAAAAACACATTATAATGCCACAAGCCAATCAAAGGGAGAAGACTCAGAAAAGCATATATAATACTTTTCATGTATTATATATTTATGATGTACTAATTTATTTTAATGAACAGTGCGAAAAAAAAATAAACAGGTACTTTCATGTGTATACTATATTATAATAATGTGACTTCGGTGAGAAGGATTTGTTTCAAAATGGCCAATGAATTAGGGTCTAAACGTTACACATCTGCTAAATATATATATAATGTAATTATATAACTGTTATATAAATGTTTATTGTTATATAGTTTTATAATAAAAAGCCGTGGGTGTAATGTGGCCCAAATGATTTTTTATTTTCTTAATTCAGAAAAATGCATCCGATACGGTGTGACCAGATACCAAGATCTATTGGTTGTTACCAAAACAACATCGAGAAATGATAGACATAAATTAAATTTATTAGTTACACTTATGATTATTAGAGCGCTGTAGATGCAACTACGATATATAACCTAGAACAACATAACCTTATCTCTAACGACAAAACCAATAGTTCAATTACGAAAACATTAAAATTAATATAAAGTAAAAAAATAAAATGAAAAATCATTAGTAACTATTTTGAGTATTAGGGTGCAGTGAAGGCTATTATGATTTATAAACGAGAAAAGTACAATATAACTTAATCTATAGTGATATAACTAATAATTCAATTAAACAAATACTACAATAACAATAAAGTGAAAAAAAGCAATCCTAATAATAAAAATAATTAAGAAAGAACTTATGAAGTGAAAAATAATGATACAAACATAAAATTATTAAATTAATAATAATGAGCTATTGATGATTGTAATAGGTATGGAGTAAACTTTATTAATAATTAGAATACAGTATATAACATAAACAAAAATTAAATCTATAATAAATTGTAATATTATACTACATGCAATAATGTATACAATATGCCAATTGAAATTAGTTAATTATCTAAAAATAAATTCCACTATAAAAACTAACAACCAAAATAAAGTTGTTTTAAATAGATTAAAAATACTTGACAATTGATTTTAATGGTTTCTTCAAATTGGTTACTTTTTTTTTTAACAACCCTAAAACTTTTTTGAGGTATTTTCTAACGTATACCATATTGTTCAGACGGTATGTAACCCGAAGAAAATTTGTTGCAGTGCTTCTGTGGCCTGGACTACTGGCTTATCGAGACAGCCGTGGGCCGCAGTTCCTCATGGAGCCTCCAGGGAGGGCCGAGTTCTCCAACAGCTCTGGAGGAAGGCTGGACTGCACCGCCACCGGCTCGCCACCTCCACTAGTCTCCTGGCTTACACTGGAAGGGACCACCGTCACCGAAATTCCAGGTCTACGCCGCATCCTTTCCAACGGCACCCTCCTGATTCAGCCTTTTCCTCCGGAGCTCTACCGCCAAGACGTCCACGCGGCCATTTACAGATGCACAGCTACGAACAACGTTGGAACCATCGTCAGCAGGGACGTCTACCTCAGGGCAGGTGAGTGTATATCTTTAAATAATGTAAACGTCTAAATAAATATGGATGTATGAATAAAACATCATGAAAATAAAAACATCATAAAAATTAGTAAGCATAGTTATTCCACAACTATGAGTGGTAGAAAAGGGATAATACAGAAACAGGTACTAATGAGGCCAAAAACAGCTATGATCTGTTTTTTATAATCTATAAAGTACTTTTTACGAAGTTCAATTTTTATTTATTTATTTTTTTTATATTTTATTTATTGATATATACAACTCTATAAAAATATATACAACAAGTACAATTATTGTTAGTGATAAAATAACACGATACAAATGTGTGGAGAATCTACCCATTGATAGAACTCCAGTTATTTTATTTAATTCCATATTTCCATTATTCATATAATAACACAAATAAGAAATATATCACTACTATCCGTTTCAACATGCATACTGTCAAATACGGTTTGCGAACATAAGCACTAAAAATAATTGAATTTTGAATGAAGTCCACTCAAATCAACGAAGAGCAGCATTTGTTCACCGTTGAACCGAAAAAAAAAATAATGAACCGTCGTTTTATATTTTATTTTTAAAAAAATGTTTTTTTATCCTAAACTTCCTATTATCAAAGATAAAACTTATTGGTTAGGTCATTCGTACGATCAAAATCATTTCCTTCGTGCTACGTCGTTTATTCAGTTATTTCTGTTTGATAATGTTTAAAGATATAATTGTGAATAGTTTGCCAAATATCACATTTAATATTCGATGATAGATAAAAACATACTGATAGCTTCTAAAACAATAATTTATTTATTACATTATTTTTAGCTCAAGATATAAACAGAATTATGATTTTCACAATTGAAAAAATTAAAAAATATTTAAAAGAAAAACAATCAGAGATTCATGAAGTTTATTATATTTTATTAATATTTTACACAGTGTATCTATTAATTTTTAGACAGTGTACCCAAAATGGCCTGATTTGACTAAAACGCAAATCAATACCAATTATAAAATATTTCTCAATTTAAGGCTAAGTTTACTATTTAAAACCATTTAAGCGTTGTTGGCTCAGGTTTTTGGTAAGCAGCAAATTATTCGTATAAGTCTTAAGCATTGTAATATTACTATGTCTTTTTGTTACCTTATATTGTAATGTTTTTATGCAAAAATAGGCAGATACAAAAGTGTTATTTATAGCTATTTACTTCTTATTGATAGTATTTATGTACATGTTATATTTCTGAGGATGAGAAAGAGAGGTCAAATAATTCGTTTAATGTTCCTATATAGAATAATTTACAAAAACTTCCGGCTTTAATAAAGCTACAACTTAAGGCCGGTCTGTATAGCGATATAATCATTAAAAAAATTATAATCTTTACTTCAGGACTTATTTTTATAAATTAATGGGTAGATAGATAAATGGCATAGGAGAATAGGCTTGAATGTAACTCAAAATTGCATATATAACTAATCTTCATACAACGGGCAAGTTTCAAGTCCCACTTTAATAAAATGGTTTCCAAGGGCCACTATACCTTAAACCTCATAGACCTCACGAAAGGTTTTTCCGTTGTTTTTTTTTGCTATGAGAACTTGAATCCTCAGTGCCACCGTTTTCCCAGAACAATATGTTCTAAATTCAAAAACATCTGACTTTATTTTTATATCCAGGAAAAAAAACTTTTGCTTAATGTATACAGGAACTGCCATTAAGCTCTTGTGAAGTATGAATGAAGTAAAAACATTTTTAGCTCAAAAAATATATTTTTTTAAAATTTTAGGAGGTAGGCTATTTTGAAATATATACTCCAAGAAAAACCATTGTCAGATACAAAGAAAACAGACTAAAAATATAAAACACAGAAATTACAATGATTTCAATGATTCTGAGATTTTGCTAGCACATTCATTTTTATTCCTTTCACAGGAGCCGCCTATATAATAAAACAGAAGGAATAAAACATATTAGGAATTTCTGAATAATCAATTATTGTTATCCTTATGATATATAATCTTAAAAATTAATTTTAAAAAAGTAATTTAATATTAAGTGATATTCTAAAGTTCATTTTACCATAATTTTTCTAATTGTTTATAGCCTCAATGCCATGGTTTTTTTGTCGAAGATAGTGTGTGAAAAGTTTCATCCCTTGATTAGGTAATCCTTCAAGTTTAATTGACAACCACCAGTAAACACAGCAAACCTGTTCTGAAACATTCTAAAATCATTGGACAGATAAAAAGATTGTCTATAGAATCAAACAAAAAATTGGA
This sequence comes from Halyomorpha halys, assembly GCF_000696795.3. Classification (NCBI taxonomy): domain Eukaryota; kingdom Metazoa; phylum Arthropoda; class Insecta; order Hemiptera; family Pentatomidae; genus Halyomorpha; species Halyomorpha halys. The sequence goes on from NW_027109943.1 coordinate 231,226, forward strand.
TCAATATTATCAAAGATTCAACTACAATTTTTTTTTATTCAACTTGGCTTCCAAAAGAAAAGTTTTTGAAAGAGGCCACACCAGGTATATGTGGTATCTGCGATAATTAACACTTGTTGACTGATACTTACAATTATCAATTATAATAATTAGCCATATCTCAATAACACTTCACCTTTTTCTTATTCTATACCTTTGCATCTTAAAATCTTTGCAAAATTTGATGAAAATCTAACATGGTGAAGTCAAAACTGTTGAGTTGACGTAGATTGGCCTGTGTGTTACCTTGAATAAACTTTCCTTCAGGAATAAGACCTCCAGAAGAATATTATTACGGAATAATCCTTTCTTATTTATTATTTATAGATAACAGAAATTAAATTTGTCATGTAAATAATTGGAAAATAATTATGTAGGTAATTTTTCTAAAATTAATTTTAATCCATTTATTATAAAATTTGATGAATAGCTGTTGTTAAATAAAATGAAGTAAGATTGTATTTTTCATGAAGCTTGAGATTCCTCCCATTCTCAAACAGAGCAGAGAGGGGAGAAGAGATTAAACCAAAATTGGCAAAATTAAATCCATTTCCTAGATTAGAAACCTGTGAACTAATCCAGTAAAGTGTAATTACTCTTTCCTTATAACTTTCTTTAAGAATCTGGCATTAAACCAGTGTCATGATTAAAATAATTTATTGTCATACTTTATTTTTATCATTTTT
>NW_027109943.1:232030-240764 GCF_000696795.3 Halyomorpha halys
AAGGCCTAGTTGTTCCACAGTCATAGCTTTGGTATACACAGAATCCGACTTACAAATATATTTTTCGATCTAAATTCTCCATAGCTTTGCGGCAGAAACGAAACCCAACACCCCCTCTGGCAGAAAGAATCACTCTGGCTATCTCTACACCTAAAACGATTCCTGAAAAATGAAGTCTGAAATTCAGAACCCACCTTGGACTCTAAAACAACCTGTAACAATGCTACATCTGTCACTTATGCACAAAAATAATACCACATCTGTCAAGTATAAAGAACGATCAGTAAAACCATGGTCAACATCCTACCGCAACAGCCGTAGGGAGGAAGTTGCTCTAACCCGCTTGAGAATAGGTCATACTCTCATCATGCACTCTCACCTGATCAGAAAACAGCCACCTCCAACGTGCAAATATTGTCAGTCCATTCTTACGATGATTCATATCTTTGAAGAATGTACTCACTATTTGCCAACAATAAACAGGATAGGACTGACCCCAAATTTATCAGAAGCTCTCACAGATGAGGAAGCTAAAATTACATTAGTGTTTGAATTTTTAAAAGCACATTGCCTTCTTTATAAATTATAACTCCTCTTCGATTTTTATGTTTTTTATTTTATTTTATTTTTTTCTTTTATCATGCCATATGCGTTGATGACCAGAGGGTTTTACGCCTTTTAGCAACAATCAACAACAACAAAACATTTTTATGTATCATGTTTGATTATGTAATTATTTTTTGTAATTGTAAAACAAGTAATTTTAGTATAAAATGAACCAATTGATAAGACATTATGGTTGATAATTGATGGCAAAATGAATAAAAAAAATGAGCAAAAGCTATAAAGTGCACGGCTTATTATAAGTTATTAGATTATAACAAGATAGTTTGATTATGTTCATTTTGTTTATTCTTTTGTTTGTATATATTTTAAGAGTTTTTTTTTATTCATTTATTTATTTTATTTTATTTTAGTATGTATGAGATCATTCATCACTATTACCTATTTCCCACAACTGTGTGGCAGATTGTAATATCTATAAAAGAAATAAATAAAATTTAAAAAAATAATACCCCAAACTCATGTTGGCACTAACCATTGTTTCCATGGTACAGCGACATCCCATCCGATGCTGTAATGTTACAGTGCAATAAACAGCTCCAAGAGATTTGAAAAAAGAAATGAGGCATAGAAGAAGAGGAATTCAAAATGGCAGTTGGCATGGCTAGAAAATAATTGAAGCATGCTCAAGTCCCTCGGTTCTTAAATCTATAATTCATACTTATCTTCTTGCTTCTGGCTCCTTTTCAATTTAATATTTCATCGAAGATGCTCCTCAAAATCCCTTATGACTCGAAGAGGGATATAAGATTAAAGAATCATCTTCTAGTTCCTGTGAAGGACGTAAAAGAATAAGGAGGGTAAGGTAGGTAGAAGACAGAGGAATCGGGATCACAATTGCTATCCATGTTTCTCACTTTATCTACTTTTTTTATGAACTTATATGTTTTACCTCATTGAAGAGGAAATAGACCGATAAATCACAAAAAATCTTGGATTAAAATCAATTTACGACTCAATGACTTACAGTCTTTTAGTTTTACTTTTGAAAAAAACTTTAGTACATCACTTAATTGTATTTTTTTTATTTGTCCCAGCGAGGAGTGCACACTACTTTTATGAATAATATTAAACGACAAAGAGAAAACTTGCTTTGATATTAACGTTATTATATTAAAAAATTGGCTGATTTCAATGTCACTCTAATGTATAGGGACCCAACAGATTTTGAACAATTAAAAATCTGGGCTGTGCGTCGTTTTAATCAATCTAAATAAAATGTAGTATTAATTGAAAAATATATATCCCTCTCCCTTCAAAAAATAGAGTAAATACACAAATTTTATAAGTTGAGGAATTCATACTTTTATAATTTTTTTTATACATATATTCTACAGTTACTCCTCAACGTAAATATTTAAACGTATATAATGTAATTTTGGGCAAGTAAATTTTTTAAAGCTTTTATGTGGGTTTATAAATGCATATGATTCTTACCAACATAAATTGATTATTTTATTCACCTTTTCAATTTTTTTCTGTTTTTAATTTTAAATAAGAATTGATTTGATTTTATATTTCATAAACTAAGTAATTTTTATTTCGTAATTACTGGTTGGATTCGTTTTATTTATACATTTCTGTTATTCCAAAGTGACTTTTTCCTAGAATAATATGTATTTTCTATTGAAATCTAAATCTACTGTCCAATAACCGAATTTAAATGATTTATTGTGTTTTCTCCTTGAAACATTATTAGCAATGCGCTGACTAAACATAGAAAATGGCGATGAAGAAATTATGTTATACCTATTGATAATTTTTTCAATTCATTTTATATTTTTGTTTTTTATTTGTTCAGTTCCCCCTTAAAACGTTATAATTAAAATTTCTCCAAACATTTATGGGGTAACAACCATTTTATCTTTGACTAAGTAATCATATTTTCAGTTTCGGTGCATAAGAGCGTTTGTTAAGGATTAAGCACTGCTGTTATCTTCGTTGCTAAAATCTCACAGTTTAAATCAGAAGGAAGCTATTAATGCTGGAAAAATAGCTTTGTTTGTTAGTTTTGAAAGGGCGTTTAACAGCCTGGTCATCAACGCCCGTTGGTTGTTGGTTTTGGTAAGGCCTAGTTGTTCCACAGTCATAGCTTTGGTATGGTGTACTGATCCGCACCAGTGGGATTCATTTCCGTGACATTTGAAATATTATTTAGCTAGACAATTATAATTTGTTTAATAATCGTTACGATAGTGGAAAGGATGATGAAAATCAAATAAGTAACTGTTATAATTTTAAAATAAGGCAAGATAAACAGATAATTATAATAATTAAAGGCTGGTTATTAAATTAGTCTGATGGATGAGTTTAATGACTCTTTCTATTACGGATTCGTCGTTTCTCAACGCCAGTGGAACATTTGTTGGCACCCCTATCTGGTTCAGAGTTAATGTGTAGTGATGACATTCTTCAAAAATGTGTTTGACGGTCAGATTACTATTATATTTCGAACATTTTGGAGGGGTCTCTCCTGTTTTGAGGTGGATGTGTGTCAATCGCGTATGTCCTATTCTGAGTCGGGTGATCACTACATCTTCACGGCGTCTACTTCGGGTTGATGTAATCCAGGTCTCCACATCTTTCTTTATAGGTTTCAACTTACTGGGTGGACTTACATCCCACATTGCCTTCCATCTTTAATTAATAGATTCCTTTAACGGGCTAGCAAGTTCCTTTGTAGTTAAGATTGCTGCGGTTACATCGCTATCTCAGTTCAACAGTGTAAACTATAAAAAAAAAAAAAAAAAAAAAATAGTCATTTTAAGATATGTGTGTGATCTTAGTAATGGTAAATGGTAAGGGTAAAATCTAAAGCGCTGAATCATTGTAAAACATATGTTTTAAAATCGAAGCAAAAAACATATTGGAAGGTATTACAGTTTTGAACTTTATAAATCTTGCCTTTATTGCTGAGATTACATGCATATCTCAAAATAACCATTTTGAGACATTGCACTGTTAAACTGAGGCAGCAGGATGTTAATTTATAACTTTTTTAGATGGAGCTCTTCATTTAATTATTTACATAGATTGAGTTTAAAAAAAAAATCTGATTTTACCTCCTTCCTATGATTGCTATAGAGTTGTCCTGAGTACGTTCAACGAGTCATTTTTTTTTAAAATTATTTATTTATTGTAATTTACAACTGTACAAAATAATACAATAGGTAAATATGTAGTATGTTTCGTATACACTTGAAAATCTTGGGAAGGAACCACCCTTAATTTAAATTAGAAGGTCCCGTGGTCATCTTCTTTTCAGACGCCTCGGAGGATTATCAGGGATTGTTAAGGATGAAAGATTAAGAACTAATGGGTTAGGATGGTTAAGGAGTTTGGAATAAAAAGACGCATATCTGTTTTGGGTCAAATCTGCAACGAATGGGATGTTAAGGTCTTTATGAATGCGTTTATTTGTGACGTAATAAGGAGCATCAAGGATTTTACGTAGGATTTTGGATTGTAATGATTGGATGCGGGAAGAATTTGATGGTTTGGTGGAGCCCCAGAGCTCAATTCCATATGTCCAAATTGGTCTGATTATTGTAGCGTATACTAATATTTTGTAGTGAATGGGAGGTTTAGAGCGTTTGTCAAGTAAGTGTTGTAGCAATCGGAATCTACGAGCAGTTTCTTGTCGTTTCAGTCTTGTGTGTGGATTCCAAGTAAGTCTCTTGTCAAGATGGAGTCCTAAGTATCGAATCTGTTCAACAGGCATTAGTGGTGTATTTAGAAAGGATACTGTAGGGCAGGAGGGCAGAGGTTTACGACGAAGAGTGAAGGTGATCTGGTGGGATTTGTCAGGATTTATTTTGATTCTCCAGTTTTTACTCCATTCTTCAATAGATGTTATGTGTACCTGTAGTGTTTGTGATGCATTAGTTGGGTCGTTGTTTACAGAAAGTATACATGTGTCATCAGCGTATGTTGTTAGGACTGTGTTAGGGTGGGTTGGGATGTCAGCTGTATAAACCGTATAAAGAACGGGGCCTAAGATACTACCTTGAGGAACACCGGTGGACTGAGAAATGAGAGATGAGTAGGCTAGGTTATGATTTACTTTAAAGGTTCTACCAGTGAGGTAGAAGCGGATTATAAGGAAATATGTTGGGGGTAGGAATTGACGAAGTTTACAGAGCAGACCTGGACGCCAGACTCGATCAAAAGCTTGTTCAACATCGAGGAAGGCTCCCGTGCAGTACATACCGCGCTCCAATGTGGAAGATATGACATAAACCACTCGATGACGCTGTTGTATAGTAGAATTTCTTGTAATGAGTTTTGTCCGAGGGATATCTTGTTCGGTGCCACCTCGCTCTTGCCCGGTGAACGAGTCATTTAAATACTAAATTCATATTTTTTTGTAAGCCTAGTTCATTTTTTCCACGTCCCTTTTATTTTTTCTTTCATTGTTACATTAGCAAAAATTGGCCTAAGGCTCTGTAACAATGAAGATCAATCACACAGCCTGTCCCTTCCCTACTTAATATCTGATAATTCCAAAATTATTTTTTTAAGTTAGGGAACTGACGGTTTCTTCGCTACAAATGTACTAGAGAGAAACATAGATATATTTGGACCCACTCTTATTTATATTCATCGCCCGTAACGCTCATTGCTACCTGTAGAACCTCCTGTATTGGCGCTTCTTCAACATGTCACTTAACAGAACAATTTTCCATCTTAGCTCTTACATTGATCTGAATACCGAATACTTTTAGCTTTTATGTCAGTAAAACAATAAAACTTGAAACAATAGAAACAACAACAGAAATAGGGTTTTTTTTCGATGGGGAAGGAGCGATGCGAGAGCGAAATCCCCTAGAAGTATTCATAATTCTATACTGTAACTAAATATATTTTTATGAGGGAGAAGATGGTAGGGGTGCGGTCATTGAAAAACGAATAAGTGGAGAAAACTTATTTAATAGTACCAACGTTTCGGCCTGAGTTTAAGATAACAACCAAAAAATAAAAAAAGAGAAAATATAAACAGAATGATACAAATAAATAATTAGACAAAATGAAAATTAGTAAAAATAAAATGATGGAAGAAGTGGAAAATAAAACGTTTAATTAAATATGTAGGTAGAATAACATAATCTAGGAAATAAAAATTTTAAAATTATAAAATGCAAAGAAACGAAGAAATGTGAATATATTAATTTAATAATAATTTAAGAAATTAAAATTATGGAAAGAAAAAATAAGTTAAATAAATATCCATCCATCTTCTCCTAACATATATTATCTACGGTCAACTATCTTCCCACCATTATAAATATAGTTTTAGTGATTATTATGACATTCAGCATTTATTACCTTATAATTACTATATAATATATAATTGTACTATAGTATTTTATACTGTTTTTTTGTCCTTCAAATTTTATAATTTCATCCATGACCAGTAGAAAACCAAACTTCAATACAGTATCTAAACATAACTCACCATATTAATACCATTTTAGAATATAAAATAGATTTGCTAGAAGATAGCAACCAATTAATAGTAAATTTATTCAAGGAAATATTAGTTGTGAGCTGTGGTGGAAGCCACACTGAATTTCCGAACTTATGCCCCTGCAACCTAGATGCATATTGCAAAATGACAAAACAGATTCAAAATAATTTTACACTTATCCATAAATTCTTTATTGATCGCAGCTCTACTTCTCCACACTGTCACATCTCCATGAATATTACCTACGATCAATCATATCCCCACCATTAGTACGTTTATTCTACAAATCATAAGATAGGAATGCCTACCCTTTGAACCCATCCACAATACAATGATTTATTTTAATGTCCATTGATGGAATTTTCTCAGAAACTCTATAGCTTTCAACTTTTCCCTCTCATCATTACGTTTATACAAAACAAGGTGGGAGGATTCTCGGAAAATAAGCACGGGAAAGTGAATATGCGAAACTAGCTGTGAAAATTCTCAGAAATTCAACTAAGTAGGTGGGCTTCTTTTGTTAGAAATTCATTTCTGACTCTCTTAGATTTTATTTCTTTTATACAGTAACAAACAATACAAACAGCAGTACACAACTTTTCACTCATCCTTCCTTCTCCAAGTTTTATTAATTATTACTAATGCTTTGACTACTTTGGACTGATTACATCGCACTTTTCGGTAATAGTTTGCTCCAGTCGAAACTAAGTATAATTTACGGCACATCTGTGATTCTCCCCGAAAGTCAGGGATAGAGCACTGCGACCAGGAAAGTAATATTGTCCAGAACTCTTGACTGGATATTATTGAAAGAAATCTTTGTACGGAATTTGTCAAGACCTGTATATTTCCTAGGTATTGTAGGTCGCCATCCTTAGTTTTTTTTTTTGTTTCCTACCTCCTAAAATAAATAAAAACAAACAAATTACAATATATACGAAAGGAAATATATGTACATATGCCGGCAATTCAAAGTTTTGCCAGTATGGCATTGTAAAATAGGCTGCCGGGTCCGCTGAAGGCGGTGTCGTCGGTGATGGCATGTGTTTGCATAAAGCTCACTGGGAATAGAGAGGGGCTATTCCTGCTGGGGTCTGCTTAGTTATATAAACATAATAAAAAAAATACAACTAATTTGTAATTCGTTCAACGAGAAGTTGAACTTATTAGCGCCGAATCCCACATCTGAATGGATTCAATTGTATTTTATATTAAGACAACAAATTTTTACAGTTCTATTTTTTAATCAATTAATTTATAGGCTCACTTATTTTGAAATAAATTGTACTAGAGTGAAAATTATTATAAGTTAAATTGTAAGTATAATATTAGTTTCCGCTAAAGTTAAAAGTATAAAATGCATACCTTATTTTTATTTAAATTTATTTATTGCTATGTCTATTATTAGTTTTTTACCCTAAACTTAACGAACATTTGTTGTTGAAAGTGATATTTTACTTTGGAGTCAACAAAATATGTCGTTTACTAATAACAAATTATTTTTCCACATCTTCATTGTCATCTAGCCAACTTATTCCTCCTCCTCCCTCCTCACCACTTCTCTCCGATTTTCCTACCTGTCTGGGATTGGCTTTTACAATTTTTGGTAACCCTAAGTATACCTACCTCACAATTCATAAATATGCATAGAAAAACCATTATCTTTAATTTATATATTCTGATTTTTTTTTATTTATAATTACCAAGGTTAGTCGAAACAAGTTTGTGTTTTGAATGTCAGCATAACGGATCCTATAAAAATAGTTACAGTCATTCTACAGTGCTGAGCTGTAGTGGAAAATTTGGTTAGAATGATCCACTATTAGAAAAGTTGGACCCTTATTAATCTTTGCTGATGGAGGCTGTCATTTTCCCTCCTGATTTCGTTAACATGCAAAGTTTTATTATTGAAGCAATTGAACATAGTTCATCTAGACATGATTTATGGATTCAATATTAATCATTGATATATTTTAAAATCTGTACATAACTTCTAAACTTTTTTGTTTTGGAGTAAGTGCTGATGCGAAAAAGGAACAAGTTAATCCAAAATTATCAACAACTTACCTACTCCGAATCACCTAGTTAATAATAAATATGCACAAAAATGTAAAAATTTGCGTAGACGATTACATAACGTTGAATTCCGCTGACGGCACTCGATAAATAAATACCATTGTGGTGAATGGCGTGTAACGCTTTCGGAATAATGGACGAATCAGTAAGGATAATCCGACGGGAAAATATATTAGGGTTCGATCTAAATGTAGATGGAACAATGGTTTAGTCTAACCAAGATGATTCATGTTTTAGTTAGTAGACAGTGAAGAGAGGATTGTAGACCTGAAATTTTGGTTTTAACTACATCAAAACGATTGGTTAATCTTTAATTTATTTAGGAAAGAAATTCACGTAATTAATGTAAATGAGAAAATAACAGATAAAGAAATAGGGTATCGTGTAATTCAAAGATCCTTTCTCGTATGTATTACATAAATCTAATCAATCAATGTAGCAATAAAAACAATATTTTTTGACTGGAGTATATAGGCTGTAGGCACATTAGATACTTTGGTGGGCTGTAGGCACATTAGATACTTTGATGGGCTGTAGGCACATTAGATACTTTGATGGGCTGTAGGC
>NW_027109943.1:240814-249723 GCF_000696795.3 Halyomorpha halys
TGGGCTGTAGGCACATTAGATACTTTGATGGGCTGTAGGCACATTAGATACTTTGATGGGCTGTAGGCTTGTGCCAAACCGCTATTCAGGGCAATCGTCCCTCCAACAAGACCTGAGAGATGGCAAAGCACGGTTCTCTTGGTTTACATCCTTGCCTAGGGAAGGACTTCGGGCTCTGCAGTCTGAAGTAACTCATGCCATCACTACCACCAGCCGCAATGGTCGCACCGCATTCTTTGTAGGTCCACTGGCTTTCATGCTACCACTGTAAACCCACCTTCAGCGGACCCTTCTCATAATTAAACAAGATTTATCTTAAATTACGTATATATATATATATTGTCTATTGTATATATTTGTAAATAATGATATTAAGTAGGTTAGAAAAAAAAGCATATATATTTTGATAAACAAAGCAGTACTAAAAAAAAAACTTATCCTTAATACCTTTGAATTCCAATCTTTTGGTAAGTTATTTATTCTGTATTCGTTCATAAGAATGTGACGAAACCGATCACTAACGTAATCCGATTTTTAAGATGATTCTGTTTTGGCCTTTATATTAGATTGATTTATAACTATACTACCTAACTTCCTTCAAGCCTATTCGAACTACAACATATTCTTTTGTATTGTATTGAACCGTAAATACCATACTTATTTTTGAAGTTTATGGTTAAATTCTTAAATTTAGATTCTGAGTAAAAAAATTATACCACTATGATGTTAATGATGCGAGAGACACGAGTAGAGCTATATATAACAGCGCCCTGTGTTATGTAATGATGACAACGGAACCATATGCAGCAGACAGACAACTAATTAACCTAAGGCTCTGGGAAACCTGAGAGCCTGACACCATTGCCGTAAATCCCTCTCATGGAGAACTGGCCTTGTATTGTCTGGCCTGTCAACTTTATGTAAATTATATACCATAATTATTGTCATTAAATTAATATTTATATAAGATAAATGTTTCTTGGCAGTGTGAGTGTACATTTCTTATAAATACCCAGCACTAATAACAAATAAAAGGGATCTCACAGTTCAATCGAGATTTTTGCTAGAATATGAAGTAATAATATTTCGGATTCAAAGCAATTTCTTTTCGTACTGATTTGTTTTTAATCTCTTTTAATATAATAATATAAAAGCAAATTTAATTTATAACTAATAAATTACGATTACTAATTAATATTATTACTTAATAAATTATTTAAGAATAAAAATTAAGAAAGAAGGTAGGTTTCAATCATACCCAACCAGTTCTCCTCTCTCTTTGTTTTTATATACTCTCAAAGTTGTGTCACCACTAGGTTTATCACATACCACTTTTGAAACATTTGCGTAAAACGGGAAGAGCAGAGAACAGTCTTTAAGATCAGTTTCATCGAGCAGCATTCAAAAGCGCCTGAATTGAAAAACGGCGTGAAAGCATTTGTAAATAATGATATTTTAACTAAAACATTATTATTTTATCTATACGAAAACTGTTAAAATTAATAGTAATGTGGCAGTGATGATAGGAAAATTGTTCCTCAAGAGCAAAAAATAATTATTAAATACATCTTCAATAACCGTTATTATAGGTATACTATTTCATCCGTTATATATTATAGATTCAATTACCATTATAGTATTTCAATTACCATTATTGTTATCTATAATAATCTGTTAATAATTGTTGCAATGAAGCTATTGGCAACTAATGGAAACCAGCATTCTATCTACTGATCATTCACACGCCGAATGTTTACTTCATGTGCCATTTTGTTGCTTGTTTACCACCATCTTATTCAGTAAGTGTTGAGGAACTTTGCAGGTATGGATGCCATCAGTTGTTATAATGGTTTTGGCAAAACAACACAGTGAGATTAATGGTTGTTCCAATATTTGTTAAGAAAAGTAGCCTGCGTGAAGGGATTACTAAACTTGGTAAGATGTCTTGGGGAAGTTTAATAGGATTTGCTCTCCCCCGAACGATCCTTTGGATTGGAAATGGCATTCGTTTTGTTAACCGAACGTGTGTAGAACTTGAATTGCTTTGTTAATAAACACTAACTCAATAACTACTCCTAAAGTCTTCCTGGCTGGGGAATAGGAATACGAGTTTCACCTCGTAATTTATTTTTAATTATGAATAGATTATCGTACTCACAGTTATACTTTTTCTTTAAAGTTAGAACTACTAATAATTTATATTATAGTTAGTTGATTACTTTAAAAATCTACTTCTACTCATTAACATAGTAGGCCTAATTTATCCCAGCGAATTCTCTCATGAGATATGTTTCCTTCTTCTATTTAATTTATCTGAAATATAAGTGACATTAAGATCATCCGTATAAACAATATAATATAATCAAGAAAGTCTATTCAACAAACACAATTGGTAAATCTTTGTAATGACATACTTTATAATGACTATCTTTATGTAACAGTTTGCGTTATAAGTAACTACGTTGCTTCACTGTAAAACACTTCAGTTTTAGTTTCCGTAAACAAATATTAAGCCTTAATTGCTCTCTCTAAGATCTCATAGCAAGGAGATTCGTAACTGTACATGAGCGGATGTTTAAGCAAGCTTCGAACTTTTAGTCGTAATCCACCGGGAGTCAAAAATTTGAAATATGAAAAATGGAAATAAGTTGAACCGTTTACTATTATATATTTAGAAGCAAACATTTTAAGGATAAGCATGGGAAAGTACAAAACATGTGATAAGAATCGCATAGCAATGATGGCGCTCTGGAAGCTAACCTTGGAATGATGTTTATCTCGTGCGGGATCTCAAAAAATATTAATTTTTGGTCCTAAAACACAGGACCGTACTTGGGTATTGATGTCCACGTCCAAATGTTTAAAACTCAATTAGTACCGTCTCGACCAGCCGACCTATTTATGCCAGAGCTCTTACTTTTTAATAACTTTTATTATATTATTAATTAAGTACCACTAAGAAATTAAGAATCGAAATTGAGATTGCTCTCTGCATGACATTCGCGCGTTCTTTTGATTGATTCTTTTGATAATATATATATATATATATATATAAACAGCGGTCTAATCCCCATTTTACATATTACATAACCGTCCATTTAATTGTACAACTCATTGTTCAAATCCTTTCACTGTAATTTACATGTATTATGTAGTTCAGATAGTATTATTTTTCCAATATAGTGTTCAGAAGAAAAAATAATATTTCACCCCGTTATTAAAATAAAATGTTTCACGGTGAACATATGTAAAATAAAATTTTATTCATATTCATATATCTCGAAGACCACTCATAAAAGTCTAACTCATTGATCGGCTGGATGAAACAAAAGGGTCGCATAACCCTCCTCTCCTTCAAGGCAAAAACTCCACGCCCACAGAAGCAAGGTTTACGCCATTGTAATCTAAACTGAAACAGAAGGCCACGCCCATGGAAGGCATACCTTTTTGGCTTCAAATTTTCTGTCTTGTTACCTCCTCTATTATAATCCTTCCTTCAAGGATGAGACCGATAGATAGACTTCCTCTCCTTGCTGTCATTTGTGCTTCTAAAGTAAATAGTTGGTCTCGTAATAATCGATTTTTTAGTTTTGGAGAGACTTTTAAAAATCGTAGGAGAAAATACAAATATTATTGATCCTGCTGACAGTGAGAGACTGAGATTTGTAATGAAAAATAACTTTTCTAGTAATATTCTGACGATGTTAAAACTAAAATCTATGGAATACCAGTGTGCTCAGAGGTCAATTTTAAATCTCACTTTCGTATTAGCCGTACCTCGTTTCTCAAATTTTTAATTCGATTATATAACCATTTATTTATATTTATGGCTAGTCCATTACTTTTGTCTGTTATCTACTCACCAATCTTTCCCGCAGTGTCTGTTTGATAAAATGTTAAAAGACACAAAGCATCGATGTGTAGATCTAGATCTAGCGCTGGATAGATGTATACGGCATCATCATTCCTCAGATCTAATAACGTCCTTCATATCCTGCCACGAATAAGACAAACAAAATTAAAATAGTAGTTTACGCTATTGATTAGTTATGAAGGAACTCAATTTAGCTATGTGTAACGCACAATAGTTAAAGCTTACAATTGTACAAAGCTTTAATTTGCTGTGGCACACAATTCCAATGCAAGTAGCCAAGGACCTGATAGCTTCTGTCCACACTATCAAAGGCTTTGGGGAAGACTGTTAGAATCAATTAAAGGATTCCTAGAATTGATCTCCTGCACTACACACATTACAAAGTGGTGGTCTGATGAAAGTAAAAGAAATTCAATTACCGAAATGTTTTCAATGTTGGCTCAGTTAATTTAAGTTCAATTTTTAGCTGAAATATTTGTAGTGATGAAAACTGGATTTAAAAACCTTTGCAATGACTGTTAATAACGTTTATCATATATAATCAAAAATGAACGGTCATATTATGAAAAGAATCTAAAATACTACAAATAAAAATAATTATGATGAATATTAATTAGTAATTTTTATTTAATCTTTATATTCTGACGTAACTCCTATTTTTTGTTGCCCTAGAGAATGTCTGTTATATTAAGGGATGTCTGTGGATATTTAATTTCATTTTCCCTTATATCTTACCCCGATCCGTCACATCCTGTAGACGGGAATGACTAAATAGAAAAAAATAATGAAGAATATCTCTTGTTTTATTTATTGGAAAAGTAGACAAAGTTTTGATAGGGCCAAGTTAAATCGGTAGAAGGAAACGTTTAAGTGAATTCACTTAGAGAACGGACAATAGTTAGTTGAAGAGTTTTAAGGCCGTTTGTAGCCGAGGGAATTGAGGCATCACTTTAGCATCCTTAGGTTGAGTTTTATTTCAGGGCGGCCCGGCGGAATGAAAACGACCATCCCACTCTGGTTAGATTAGATTAATTAAATGTTGGATAAACCAATCGTAGGGCAAAAATGACCTGTTGTAGTATTGGTAAAAAAGGCTGCAAATTATTACACTATGACTCATTCTTAAAATTAATTATTTATTATATAAGTAAATAACAAACAATCCATTTGTTTTTCGAATCATTTTACCGAGCGAAAAAATAAATAAATAAAATAAAAATGAAAAAATAATGAAACAAGTTTTGAAAATACTTTAATATTAGTGTTAACTATTGATATAAAACTCCTTAAATGAAGTTTTATACCAAAAGTCAACACATTTACTTTCGGAAAATCTTTAAAATTTTTGTTGGGAGTTTCAGATGTAGATATGTTAGACTTTTTTTGGAAATATTGATTTGTAACACCTATTTGATTGGGGAAGATAATATTTTAAAATAAATTGAACTAGAATAAAATTTTAAGCAGTCAGAAAAACATTTACGTTTCAGAAGTGGATATATTATTTTTTGATAGAAAACTCGTCATTTTTAAGTTAATATTTCTAACACATTCAGAGTGTCTCTCAAATTAAATTAGTAAGACACTAAATTAATATCTTTATGAAACTCAATTCAATATTAATATATTTTTTTATACGAGCGTCTGAAAATTCCGTTGAATATCACTACTGTTCATAATAAATCGGAGCCATACATTAATGAATTTCCATAAGGATTAAGCCTATTTATTTTGCCTTAACAGTATTAAAATCTTTTGTGGTAGTAATAACCGAATCATTAGAGAAAACAAAGGTTTCGAGGCAAAGACATAGGTGTATCCCAATTTACTCGCTCCCTTGTACCTGTTCCGACACCGCATTTCCATTACAAGAGGTAGGATTGGAGATATTCAATTAAACTGTATTCATGTGGAAGGTGGTGACTAATTGCTTCAGGAACAGAATACATCAGCCAGCCCCAAACTAACCAGAGTCTAGCATAGCTTTCCCGTAAACGTCCCGCCTCTATACATCCTTTTAGATATTGAAAATAATCTGAAGTTAGCGTTAGAACATTCTTGAATGGTGTTAAATAATTAAGAACATCAGCAAACTCGTTGGTAGGTATTCCATCAAGGTAAAAACCTTCTTGGTTTCATTTCTCTTCAACAAATACTAGATTTACTAAATATATATACATTTTCTTTTCGAGATCATAAATTTTTACCTGACTCTGTGGTTGGTTTACCATCTTTTGAACTGTGGGAGTTATTTTTTCTTTATAATTTTGATATCAAAATATATTATATTTTTTTAAATATATAATATAACCTCAAATTCATATGAAATGATATTCAACCAAAACTTATGAGAAATAATATTCAATAAGGATTGGAGATGCCTTTCCTTGCTAGCACGACTTATTTTTTTATATATATTTCTTAAACAGGCAACAGTTCATCGTCCCACTTTTCTAATACCTTTACTAATCGCCAGAAACATCGATGAATCCCTAATAACTGAAACGACTAACTAGTAAACGACTACTAAGCATACCACACTACCAAATCCATCCAATCGACAACTCCAATAGCACTGTTTTCATCATCCATCAATCTATCTCTTATTACTTGTTCCTCTTACCAGCCCATAATTTTCTACAGAGTACTGTTGTCACAATTAAAACCTCACATTTTCTCTTATCAATTTGTTGTAGCATTTGATACCCATTTCCGAATTACACCTCGATTCCTATATTAATTCCAAATTATTCAATTTCCAGGCTCGATCTTTCCTTAGATCTTTTTTCAGACAGTCCCCTAATCCTAAGCTTTCTACATTACTGATTCCCAAATTTCCTCCTCCGTCTTTCATTAGGGACCCTGTCAACAAGAACCTCTTCCGTCAAATAGTAATCGATGAAATATACCTAAAAACTCCCCAAGACCTAGACGATGCCGTAACTTGCTATACCACCTTGATCCAATAAGCAGTTTTGATCTTCACCTCTTCCTCGCCCAATAGACCGAAAAAAGGACCTTCCTAACCTATTCCTTGCCCCGAATACCGAAAGGATCTTTTGGAATGTGCAGCCACTAAATAAAACTACGTTCCATCCCGTGCAGTTCACGCAGCCATTTCTTTTTCTTTTTTTAACAATTTTAAAATACTTTTTATTTATTGATAGATATTACAATCTGCCACACAGTTGTGGGAAATAGGTAATAGTGATGAATGATCATATTCATACTAAAATAAGAATACAAATTATTATTATCTTTTAAATATATACAAACAGAAGGATAAACAAAATGAACATAATCAAACTATATGTATGAAAAAATAAACAAATAAAATAACATAATGATAGAATAATGTAATTTCTAGTCTCATTTACATTCTTATATACAATATTTGCACAATCGACCTGAGGATCCCTTGACCCCACTCAATCCCCCACGTGTGAGGCGTAGAGCAGAGCTCAAAAGATCCCAGCGCATCCCTCTCGCCGCATCACTGGTAGTGAGCCAGTGGAGGCTGAGCAAGTGCGCCAAAGCCGAAAACGACACCATTCCTGACGTTATTGGAAGGACCAGCAGTAAATCTGTTTTTCTGCCGCCTTTATCTCGAGGAAACCCGGGAGAGGTTGAGTTAACTCTGTCCTCTGTTCTTTCAGGTTGTGATCTTAGATGACGAATTTGCGGTTCTTCGCCCACTCTACGTTGAATAAGGATGGATCGGGCTATAGAATTACCTACGCAAGCCTAGTGTGTGCCTTATAATTTTATTTTTATGGACTCCTTAATCTTTTGAATCTCAAAAACCTCGGAGCCAGCGACTCTGAAGTCCATAATGGCTTTCGCGGTACTGGACACTCCACTGACCACTATTGGGAGAAGGGACTTTTTAGGGGTTCTAACACTGATACTTTCACTAAAAATTTAATAAGTATTGGATGTACTTAGAGAGAAGTGTGTAGGAGCGTTGAGAGCTCTGCACGCCTTGTTCAGGAAAGCTAAATTTCCTGCAAGTTTTGTGTTTCTTACTTCTTGGTTTTTGATTTCACACTTTTGCCGTTCTTAGAAGGGCGAAGTACTGTTGTGTCCATCCCATGTATTCATATCCATGCACTCCATCTGCATAGTGATGCATTCATGGTTTTGTAATTAGTTTATATTCTAATTAATTGAGGTAATATACATAATTATTTATTTAGTTTTTTTAAATGAATTATGTTGTAATTATTCATAATGAGTGTATCGGTAAATTAAACAGAATTCAAAATACATTGTCATTGAAAATGTCGAAATTTGTATATCTCTTCCAGAAATACTTAATCACGTTGTAACTCAATTCTATAACGACTTCCTCCACAGCCTTTATGAAACCCGGTCTGAGCTGGAGTTATTTATTCCTTTGTATCTCTCACTCACTACTGAATAGAAATTGGAAGAATGCTGATACATCTGCTATGTTAGAGAAATGAAATTTATTCCTAGGTCGCTACTGCACCGAAACATGGGGAACAGCCTGCCATATATTACGCTGATATTAAACAATGAGACTTATTTGTTTGGGAAGCGGCTTTATTTATTGTGTACGTGTTCTTGGTTGTGCTATTTGCCCACGATAAAAGTACAATTTATGAAGCGGGTGTTTCAACTTAGCAAACAATGCTACCAGACACAACCATTTACCATTAAGTAGCCTAGTCATTTGTCGTTCTCCTATAGTTTCATTTAAATTATTGCTACGAGAGAGAATGCTAGGAACGTGTGTTACAGTAAACATTATAACTTGTTATAATATTGATTTTTTTTTGGATCAAAAAAGTCGGGGGAAATTATAGGAAGATTATATATGTATATATAAGTTAGCTGTGTATATCCTCAGGACAATAAACAAGAACTCTGTCCTAGTAGGATTATTTATCCCTAAGTTTAACAACAAACCAAATACTATATATATGAGATGTATGTGATAATAAAGCCAGTTGTTAAAGTATCCTTGACTTGTTACTCTGCCCGAACCCCCATCTATTTTAAGGTAATCATT
>NW_027109943.1:250438-251185 GCF_000696795.3 Halyomorpha halys
AAAAAAAATAATGAAACTTATGATTCTGGTTTGTTGAGGAGGCATCCCAGGTGTCTACGAAGCCGCAATTGCGGGGAACCTTAGCTGTTCAACATGAACTGTCCGCTTTTTCTTTGGTTCCTGTAAACTTTCAATAGTAACCACATTGTGTTCTCTAATCGTAACCACCCGGAATGTACCCTCGTAGCGTAGGAATTCTTTCCCCCGGTTAGACCCCAATTTCCGATACACAATCGTTCCGATTTTTACGTCCCCCATCACGTCCCGGAGATTCGAATTCTCCCGCGCTACCCGTCGATTTTTCTCCCGCTCGATACGCTCCCTGGTTTTATCCCATAATCTGCGCATAACCATTCCATGACTGATGACCTCACCCTCCGCATCCGCTGTGTCCGTGAAATTTCTCCATCACCCTTAAAGGCCAAAGAGGACTTCGAATGGCGAGAACCCCGTGGTCGAATGAATTGAGTGATTATACGCGGCCACCGCTCGAATCATCGCCTCATCAGGTTCGAGCCCTTTATCCACGTGATAAACCCGCAAATGGTCGCTCAAGGTGCTATGCAGCCTTTCCACGCCAACTCGACTCTTTGGGTGACCGGGAGTGTTGACGTGCCATTCCACACCTAGGGTCTTCATCTCCTCCCTTATCGCGGCATTGTCGAATTCCCGACCCCCGTCAGACGATATTCGGTCCGGGACACCATAAAATCGGAACCATATCCGCAACGCTGCCAGCACTGCCCC
>NW_027109943.1:256835-261505 GCF_000696795.3 Halyomorpha halys
GAATCTGTTCAACAGGAATGATTGGGGTATTATTAAAAGATACTTTAGGGCAAGACGAAGGTTTACGACGAAGGGTAAATGTGATTTGGTGAGATTTATTGGAATTTATCTAATCCTCCAGTTTTGGCACAATTCTTCGAGGGTGGTGATGTGGGATTGGAGGGATTGGGATACAACGGAAGGATCATTATTCACTGACAATAAGCATGTGTCATCGGCATACGTAGTGAGAATAGTGTTAGGATGGGTTGGAATGTCAGCTGTAAAAACTGTATAAAGGAGTGGACCAAGGATACTACCCTGAGGTACATCAGCAGACTGAGGAAACAGAGATGAATAAGCGCGGGTTGCGATTTACTTGAAATAACCTGTCTGAGAGATAAGAACGGATAATGATCTGAAACATTAAAGTGATGTTAAAGACAATTATTTTTTTAATGTTTAGTTGGTGTTAAATGTGTTTCAATTCGTATTAATCTCAAAAACGGTTACTAATTACTTTAGTTAATGCCATTACTGTAGCATATATTTTAAATGAGTTAGTTAAATATGAGGTTTATGATAGTAAAAGATAAAACATTTTTTAAACATCTGATGTGGTGCGCAAATCACAACTTTAAATAAATTACCGTCTCACTTTGAGTTAAGCGAGTTAAGAAGAAGTGGTTGTTGCAAGAGTAAGAATAGGGCATTCCAAATTAACTCACCTTCACTTAATCACAAAAGAGGACCAGCCTATATGCCAAACCTATCAGTCCCCATTATCAATAAAGCATATAACTGAAGAATGCTCATCATTTCGTCAAGCCTTCGAAATTAACAAAATTCCTCGTAGAAGAGAATTGGCCCTTAAAGACTCAGCAGAATCCATAGACAAAATAATAAAATTTCTGAAAGAAACTCAACTTTATACTAAAATATAATCTACCTATATCGACCAGTGTAAATAGGAAATAGTCTACATTCAACTATCAAATGTCAAAGACAAGAAGATAAATAAAGTAAAAAGGGTGTAATAACCTAGATTTTGATCGCCCTAAATAAAAATCTAATCTAATCTAATCACTTTGAGTTGAAATTAATAGATATATAAAAATTGTAATATTGTAACGACTTAAGAAGGATACGTTGTACTGCATCTGCAAGTTGAATCCATGACTTGTGCAGAGATTGTAAGTGAATTTGAAGTAATTGTTCGAAATGAAAGGAAAATGTAATAAATAAGATCTGATTAGACACTTATAAGGAATAAGAAAATTTAAAATATTTGAAAAGTAACTCCTTGTTTTACCCTCCCTAATTGACAAAACGGTAATGATGTATTTTTTTGGTTAAACTACTTCTTTTCATTTTGCTCTGCCTTATACAACTATAGCGATTTTTCTTTTTTTAAATTTGGTACATAAGCACTGTCATACTACCTCAATGAAGACAAGACCTAACTAATCAAAGACCACTTAACGGTACATTGACAAGGAGAGTTTAATTAAAATAGTTTTCTAAAATTTAAAAACAAAAAAAAGAAAAGTGTATAATAAATTATATAAGGTGGCAATTCCGGTTAATTTAAGCAATTATAACACTCATTTAGCAATTTTAGAAGGTAATTTCAGTTTATTAAACATTCATTTATGAATGAAGTTATTCGCACTCACACACCATTTCACATGACTTGATTATATTGACTTAAAAGAAGTTAAAATGTAAATTTCCATTAAAAATGCAGACATTTTGCACGATCGTAATATTTCCTCTTACTTCTCCTATTTTTCTATACTTCATATAAAGATAAGTAAAGGTAAAAAATACACCCTGGCCATTAGAAACTTTGAGTCATTGCTAAAAATTTCGTTCATAGGCCAAATTCATAGATTGAGGTAAACATACTCCTTGAAAATTTATGGAACCCAGTTGTCGCAGTTGTCGGGCACTTCCACGCATCTTCATTGGACAATAAATTTAATTACCGAATTATTGCTTGAAATATATATTTTTACTTACTATCTTTGTTTTCTTTTTATTATTATTATTAGCGCGACAGACCGTGGAGGTCCAAGGCCTCGCGCGATGTACTTAGGAAATACATCGTGCGTTTCATGACGTGGTTTTCCTGATGGATTCATCACTCCCACGCCTATTTTTGTGAGTGTCACCCATTGGTTAAGGTCCTCCCGGCCGGAGGGAGGTTGTGAGTGAGTGTTGTATAATTATTTGCTTGAAAAAATACCGGATAGGGCCAGGGGACTCGAACTCACAACCTTTGGGTTGGCAGACAGTTGTGTTACCATGCTGCTACCACCACCTTTCTTTTTTTTTAATTTAATGTTAATTGCGGTTATCTTAGGTGTCAGTTTTGATAATTATTAGCAACGATGTTATGTTCTCAGTGAGCAAAGAAGTTCAAGTAACTGTAGTGAATTAAATTCAAAAATTTTAGTCACTAAATTCGAGTAGTTTTTCAAAAAAATAAAATCGAAATCAATTACAAAAAGACTCTGAAGAAAGATGTTGTCCCTAAAAAGAAAAGCTTATTCCGCAAAGATTTCTAGTTTTATATGCCAAGGTTTGGCGTGTCCTGTGTTCAAAATAATTTCAAAACTATGTTCTTCTATTTTTTTTTCTTTAAGAAGTACTAATTCTGTTAATTTTAGTTTTTGTATCATTTTAAAGGTTGCATATTCGCCTATTTTTAACATAATCGCATCACACAAATCTCGTTTATTTCGATAATATTTAGATTTCAACGGTTGGATATTGATACTTTTTTCTATTCAAGTGCAATATTGATTTATGCATTCCTGGACCCAATGGGACAGGTTTTCTTTGTCTGTCCTGCAAGTTATTTATCATGTCATAGAGAAAGCATTGAACCCCATGTTTCACCTCGTCGTCGTCTTGACTATAGGTACGGTGTTAAACATGTATATCAAGGATAAAGAATGTGAACAGTCGAAACGAATTCACACAAGTACAGTTTTTCAGTAAGGCAGAGCAATTCTATTTTGGAATCAAAATTTAATTTAGTTTTTTGACTTATATCTAGTTGGGACGACAATGACCATAGGACATTATCATGCTTTCTCAGGGTGTGGAGTTGGTATGACAGGCATATAAAACCTGCCACAGCGTGACAGATAAATTAATTTATCTAATTGGCAATTATGTTGAAATAAAGAACAATTTTTAAACTTTAAAATGGTATGGATATAATAGAAAATAAATTGACTATTGTACTTCTAAAAAAAATAGGATACAATGCTTTTCTAATCACTATAAAATATTGACAAATTTTGATAACTAAATATGTAAGTGCTTCATTCCAATAGGAGTTTTTTTTTGGGAATTACTAATTTTTTTTTCTGGGCTGTGTTCAATGTATTAGCAATGCCTATTTGTTCGTTATTCATAATTATTGAAAATATAAAATCATCAAATCTTTATTCCTCTAATTACATGTAGCTTTCTTGTTGAGAATGAACTTACACTAGAACCGAGATGAGGTTGGATCTGACTTGCAAACACCTTTCTCATTTAAATCTCATTCTGGAGTGCACCTTAATGAAGGCACACTTTACACTCGTTGACTTTTGAATAGTAGCAAGCTGCATGAGAGCAAAGCTTTAGTAATAAGGTACGAAGAGTTTTAAATTTCATAGAATATTTTTTTCGCTGTTCTATAATTATCCACTTCATATAATTTAATTTAGGTCGTTCATTATCATGATAATATTGTCATCACATATAGTAATTTTACATATTTTGATGGAATTATGACCCGAAAAATCAGCTAAAATTATATCATATGCTCACCTAATTAGTTTATCTGGACATCTATAAGTAAAGAATTGGTTTATTATTTACAAATACATATATTATCAATAGATTATTAGGAGGTACATAATATGACAAAGAAAAGCCCCACTATACATTTAAATCAAATAAACTCTCTCCCAGATATAAACTCGATTCTGTCGGTACGATATAAAATCAGTGATATCTTCGGAAATGGTTGTCTTGTGAACCCGGAAGAATGGTCACACAAACTTCTCTTCTAAGACAAAAATCATTTGAGGAACTTTTTCCTTACTCACCTGAACATTAGATATGTTCAGTCAACATTGGAATACATTTATTTTATCAGTTAATAATCCTTTTGATCTAATGCCTTTGATGTAATCATAGTAAGTTAAGTCCTACTACTGACTTGATTTAATGGGCAAGAATATTTCGCCTGATTCATCATAGATAATAGTATTTAAAAAAAAATGGTATATTGTTTATAAACTGCTTAACAAAAATAAAAATTCACTAGAAATAAATACTTTTAAAAGCAATGGAATCAACAATGAAATTTTTTTAATATTTTAATTTTTGGACTATGACAAGAAATTATTACTTCATCTCATTCCTTATATTTGTTTTAAATAAAACCTCATTTGATATGTCTTATGCAACTAAGCATGATGTAAAACAAATTATTATATCGCTTTATGGATAGAAATCTGCTGGAATTATTAGTATAAGAATCCTTGAAAAATTATTCACTCAAACTTCTACTGTATTAAAGCAATTAATAAATTCTATAATTAAATCATGAATCTACCCTAACATACTGAAAATCTCAATTATGAGACCAATCCTTAAAAAAACAGTAAATACAATTTAAACAT
>NW_027109943.1:261641-274614 GCF_000696795.3 Halyomorpha halys
ACCAAAAAAAAATTATAAAAGAATTCAGCATGGTTGTGAAAAAAATAAACGGTACTGAACAACTATTACTTAATTTTTTTTAATCCGATAGAATTGGTTGATATATATTAAAAGATAAAAAGAAATATTAAAAAAAGGAATAGAATTAATACCTAAGATTTATTTCGTATCACATTACGCAATTCTTCAAATTTTGAGTAAGAAGCTTAAGCTCAAAACCTGATTTCCACGGACCTTCAAAATTATACTTAATCAATGACCTACACTATTATTTTACCTGTTTAATCTCCAGTTCATAGTTCAAGGTTAATGGTTGAAATAAGAATTTTCTCTTTCATGCTAGTAAAATGTTTGTTTTAATTAATTTGTTCTGACAATGTATAAGTGCAGAAACAAGTCAACTCTGGAGAGAAAAAAAGTTACTGTGTTCAATTTTGTTTTTTACGGTTGTATAGTCTACTTCATTTAATTTTCAAACGGGTCATTCAGGACGTAAGAAATTTATGTACTTAAAAATATCTTCGAGGTTTGAAATAGTACTTTTTTAAAAATGACCTCTACACTTTATAATTCAATTTGCTTCTTTATTTTTTTCTCGTTCTTAAACCGCATTAAAACTGCTATCAATTGTAATTTTCTGGACAGTTGAACTTTCAGCGGAGATAAAAAGAAATAGAGTGTATAGAATTCCCCAAAGCTTAGAACTTTATACGCAGAACTCTCTTAGAAGTTATTATATACTAATTACATAGTTTAGAAAATGGCTGACCATTGTATCTTAAACAACAAAAAAAACATAGCTAAGATTGGTATGGTAATCGTTTTGGAAAGTAATTTTCCATCAAAAGGGGAAAGTTCTGTTGTTTTTTAGTTAAAAAAAAAAAAAAAAAAAAAGGACCGCTGAAACAACGGAGGAAATGAAAGGACAAAAGGGCAGGGGGATGAATAAACAGCGATGATTAAGATGAGGCTAAAACCCGAGGAGTCTTAAAACCGCAGCGAGAGTTTAAAAACAGGGCATACGTATTCAAATGAGGGGGAGGGGACAGCGGTGGTAATGAGGTAGGGCCTGTCCTTATTCCTCCAATCACCGAAGTCAACGTATTAACTCAGGGTCCTCATCATGCATCCCCCCCCCCCGCGTCTCATTCTAAATTTCATTTCCATCCCAACTCGGATCTTGTATAACATCGCCTCCTTATAAAGACCTCTTATTTTCCCCTTCCATCACTCCCTTCGTCTCACCGAATTTCCTCTTATTGAGTTTACCCGTGAAAAACAAAAAGAAATCCTTCTAAGAGGAGATTTTCCAGGAAGTAAAATTCACTCCTCGAGTCCCTCTACCATTTTGTTTTATCTTTCAAGGGAATGATGAATAAGAAATTAGTAGGAAGTGTATTTGCGGGGAGAGGATAAAATTCTGTAAGCCACGATTCTCAGAAAAATTGAGATTTTCATTGATCCAACCGGATCTTTTGCCGGGCTTCGCTCCAAGACCGTCAATGTATTATTAAAAACAAATTTACACTTATCATTGTATGCAAAAAGTGAGAAATATACGCCATTAAATATAATTAATATAGTACTTTTTTTTTACTGTTATTATAAAGAAATAATCGTTTCTCACGTCCTTTTAGTATTTCTGAAGACACCAGGAGGAGAGGAGGAAGATAAAAAGGTTTTATATGTCGCTGTAAATCCTGCTTGAGACTAGTGGATTACATGAGAAATTAAGGGTGGCTCTACCATCTGGATCTGTTAGTCGCAATGTATTGGACCAGGGGAAAGGACGTCATTATAGAGAGTGCTTTGGAAAAATGTATGTAAGAAGACCAGAGTCGACTTAAAATAAGAACCAGGCGTAACAAAACGTTTTTCAAAGATGAAACAAAGTCTTCAACCATTTTCGCTCTAAATATACCACGTCAAATATTAAAATTTGGTTCTTATTTTATGATAGTTAGACTGTTTGGGGGAAATAGTTGGATGAATGAATTAAAATAATCAAAAAATATCAATTAAAATATACGTTTTTTGGATATGTCTTACGACACGTAAACAATGAAACACCTCTCTATTAGGGTCTGTGAGATATAATTTTAATTTTTCAATTTTGTAAATTACATATGTATGTATGCAATGTTAATCTATTAACTCAAATTTTAAAAATAAATACGTTAACAACTGATTAAAACCAATATCCATTAATACAATAACCATTGAATTAAAAAATAAACTAATATTTAGCTATATCATATTCTATTTCTGCTGGTCAGAAAGAAAAACGACCCAACTCTAAACATTGTGAAATTCACTTTATTGTGTTGGCAGGCTCAAAAATATATTTTCTAGATATACCTAAGTCCACATAAAAATATTGAAAAATTCGGAAAGAGTTTTTTACGAACAATTTTGTCGATTTACAGACATCTAGTAGTATATATTTTTTTGAAAAGACAAAGAAAGTCAATTTTACACAGTTTTACAGTTTTTTCGTAGGAACTGCGATATAGTGTAAGAGATCGACTGTATAACAATAATGAAAATATACCGTGAAAACAATTCCTAATTGTTAACGGTATTATTGTAGGAACTATCGCAAAATCCACAAACTAACTAATCAGGCATTTCGTAATATTGCTTCATGTACATAATTACTTAGGGCTTTCCCGCTAATACCGTTAATAAACTAATATCGACATCAGGTTTTCAGCTCAAAATATTTTCCCCTTATCTGGCTATTATTCTATATCATTCCCTTTTTTTCCCCTACATTCCCTACATTGCTCTCTGCGTTATTATAACAACGTGTAATTGCAACCTATATTTAACAGCTCCCCAGGAAGTTAATTGGATCTTCTTTCTCTAAGAAATCACTCATACCGGATAGTTATCTTCCATGACGCTATATTTACATTTAACTATATTACTATAATAGAGCCTTTCTTTGATAGGTTTTATATGAATATGTTCTCTAGAAGTTTTTAATAACGTGTTTCAAATTCCCGCACGGATGTACTAGTCTTATTTTCGCTATCAGATATTTTATAAACCTTGAACACCGCTCTTGAAATGTCACCAGTAACATTAATTAGGAATTTAACGATATTTTTGATGTCAAAATATTTATTCTTACTGTTTATAACGGCCAATTACGAAATGTTGCTATTCCTAACAAAAATATCTATATTGTTTAAGTCAGTAAGATGTTTTGTGTCTCCAGTCCACACTAGTCATAAGAAATGTTGAAATGTTTCAAACATTTTAAATGTTATTGACAGAAAATAATAAAATAAAACCAAATAAAACTCCTGATAAAACAGACTTTTATTTATGCGTTTCTCGTCATTATACGTCTCATACTAAAGAAATTTTGTTTGTTAAATATATTTTTTATAAAATCTTTGGCTATCCAACGACACATAATACTTCTGTATCTTTTTTATACATTTACTATGAAGTTGAGCTTTACTATTATTTTCGGAAATGTATATTCAACCTGGAAAAAAACATTTTTCCTTTTATCTTTTTTAATTAATTATCAAATCTGTTCATAGTTTATATTATTAATTTTTATGACCAATAAGAATGTGAATTGGTCAATGATTTCAAATGGTCAAAATTAAAAGTACTTAAAAAAATGAAATTTTGAAGAATCCGCAGTTAAACCCTTATACTGCAATGAGGATAAGAACTATCTGTTATTATAAATCACTTAATTATACATAGACAAATTGCGTTTAATGAAAATCTTTAGAGTCGTTTTTGAGAAAATCAACAAAGTGTAAAAAATCGGTTTTATAAACTGTCACTTCCGGTCCACCGATTTTCAAGTTTCATACACCATAAATATGCAATTCAGTACGAATTTTTGTGTTTAACTAAGCTGACTACTTACAGACAGACGTACACACACCTAAGGACACAAATTATTCATGACAATCTTGCCTCTATCTCCATACGATAATGTGTGTCGTTGAACACCAAGGCAACGGAGGAAGCCCCAACGCAGTCCAGGGTGACATCCAAAGATAGGATTCGAAAAAGATAAGGGATGACCATACCACGGTGGAGAAGCTACACAATGCAGGTGTTAAGGTTGATATAGTGAGAGTCACGAAGGCGATGACAAAAGCACTCCTCAAAACAAGATCCAAACAGAAAAAACAATGGGTCTAGGGACAAGAGATTGAATATTAGCCTGGAAACGGCAAGAAGGTCGAAGCTTGACTTAAAAGGAGTCTCTTGGAATTGGGAGAGTCCAACCTTAGAAAAAGTCTAATGGGACTGATTGGAGGATACGAAATTTGGGAAACCCTAAAATAAATTAGAAGAAAAAGGATGGCTGAGGCTTTGTTTCTCAAACTCAAAAAGGAGCTGGGTCCTTTAAAAAGACAAGGGTGCTGAGGTACACCTAGGGTTAAGGACCATCATTGTGCAGATGAGTGGAAGATAGAAACAGGAAGTGAGGTCTACCCGGATCCAACGATCTGTCTTAGATCAAGGAGTACGGTCACCTTATAGCCAAGTGTAAGGAACCACCTGCATGTAGTTGGTGTGGTGGTGCAGGTCATGAAGCTAAATATTGCGTTGTTAAAAGCAGCTACCTGCAAGAACTGTGCCGCAGCAGAAATCGCCCACTCCACCTGGAGAGAATGAAAGAAACTAATAAAATTCGGCAAATCTAACAAAATAGGATAGTGGACTGGAATATAAGGTGTAGCCCCATCAATAAGTTGCGCAAACAATTCCTGGACTGCGCCAGGGTCTTCTCTGCAAATTATTCCATAAATAAATTACCCTAACGAATTGTTATTTAATTAGAATTAATAAATAAATGTTGGTTGATTATTAGCAGTAAATCAAGCTACTGGCGAAGATCCCGTTTACCAAAAATAATAGGTAGGGAGTAAATAAAAAAAGACATACACAGAACATTTTGCAAGATTTGGTTATTTGGACTCACGAGATCTCAAAATGTGTATTACCTTTCATAATTGAAATTTAAAATTTTTCACAATCGCAATAATTTCCTTTTCCGTATATTTCGTATAGAGGTAGGTGAAAGTAAAAAAAAATCTTGCATAAACTGTATAAAAGAAGTTTCTAAGGAGGTAAAAGTGCACAGTTATTTGGAAACTCAACTTTGTTGAGTATGACTGATGAAGTGGTAGTATTACTTTCATAGTAGTATAAGTTCTTTCTATTACTTGGTCCGTGGTCTGCAGTAATACCTTTAGAACTCTGAAATTATACTGTAATAATAAGTCTATGTTATCAGCTAATATACCGCTGGTGGGAAACGGTTCTTTTTAAGGTAACTGGCTCCATGCTGCTTAAAATTATGGTATACTTACCTTGGACCTAATGGGCCTTTAGGGTATATGGGATCCTATAAGAGGAGATATACTCATGCCAAGATTTATCTTATCGTCTGTTTAATGTTAATGCCACCCTTAAGAACGGGACCTTCATTTATATCTTCACAGCTACTAGCTATTTATTAACTGTTACTGAAGATGTTATGGAGCAAGTATATTTCAACATTTTCTAATATCCGGCCTCTTCTATTTCGTAATAAACCATGAACCATTATGAGAATATTTACATATTTCAACTTTAGTCGAAGTGATTGGATAATGATTTTATGAATGTCAATTTGATAGAAAATGATAAGTAGATTCGTTGTTTAGTGAAATTAATGAAGAGGAAATAAGAAACTTTATAAATAGAATTGTTGGAAAATATGTTTGCATAAGAACAGATACTTACTAGCTTATAGTTTGATTTTATTGTAATAAAATTTTTGTAGTTATTATTATTTATGCAGTTGAGTCTAAACATCAATAAGGACGTTTATCATTATTACTATAATAAATCTACTCGCGCTTTGATCGTTAGGCTGAATTAAAGATTGAATTAGTCGTTGG
The DNA here is from genome assembly GCF_000696795.3 of Halyomorpha halys. Lineage (NCBI taxonomy): Eukaryota > Metazoa > Arthropoda > Insecta > Hemiptera > Pentatomidae > Halyomorpha > Halyomorpha halys. The sequence goes on from NW_027109943.1 coordinate 267,572, forward strand.
ATGTTGATAATTACTCGTATACCACATCCCCGTTTGTAGATTACAGTTATAGACTTCATATGGTTAGGTCCTACCATTTGTGATTTGATAATTCCATATTTATTAATCCGTGTAAACAATATTTTTTTTTATTAATAAACAATTGAAAATACCAACTGCATAACGTTGGTTCTACAAATTATCAACTCACCAGTCAACGTTTCGTCTAATCAAAGACAATATAACATATACAAAGATAAAATGCTGCACATTTCAAAAGAGTTTAAAAAGACACATTTATAAAACTCAGTGCATCATGTGAATATATCTAATTAAATAACTGCATACAGTTATAGTACCTCTCTGGTTGGAATAGCATTTGATCTCCTATCTATCGCTTATTAAATCCGGGTTTTATGCCGAAATAATCACAACCCAACGTCTTTGGTTCATGTGTCATTTTAGACCGTTAATGTGGGATGGCTTGCATTTCGCCCATAACAAAAAATACTGTATAACGTATTATGTGACGAAACTTAGACTCATAAATTGTTTTACGTTTTTTCGGAAACGAAAGTCATTAAGTGAAAAATCTTTTTTTTTTTCTTTTTTTTTTAAATAATACTTTTTATTTATTGATAAATAACAATCTGCCACAGTTGTGGGCAATAGGTAATAGTGATGAATGATCTCATACATACTAAAATAAAATAAAATTAAAAAAATTAATAAAAAATAAATAAATAAATTTAAAAAAATCTCTTAAAATATATACAAACAAAAGAATAAATAAAATGAACATAATCAAACTATCTGTATGAAAAATAAATAAATAAAATAACATAATGATAAAATAATATAGTCTCTAGTCACATTTACACTCTAATATACAATAAGTGTAAAATCTAAAAATCTAAAAATGTTTATATCCTAGGGAGTTTTGCTCAGTTATACTACATTATTTTTTATTTACTTCATTTTTTTTTTTTTTTTATAATTCTACTTCTTTTGACCCCTTCAATAATTACTGGAATGGCACGATAAGAACATTTGCAGGTTTTTCAGGTATCACCTCATACTCGGCAAGATGTTGAGTCAGCTGCTAGTAGTTGCATCTGCAAGGTTTTGTTAGTTTTTATCTTCTTATCTAAGAATCAGAGAGGTCAGATTGCAATCGTTGTTATATTTTACTTGTACCTTTTCGTTTAATGTATGAAACTAAGAGTAATTTAAGTTAAATATAAACTTTCAAATCGACAGCACATGCGACGGAAATATCAAGTTAGACAAAATATTTTTGCTTAAGCTAATTATAACTGGTCACAAACGCTTTAAATGAATAAATTTGTTTAATTTAAGTGATTACGAAACTACATTTAATAAGTAATAATAAAAATAAAAATGTAATAATAAAAAAAATTACATAGTATCTTTTTCCATCGCATGTAAAAAGTTACTATGTAATTTTTTGGATTCCAACCTAATGCAACAATTTTATTTTAATATCAATTAAGCATTGATTTTCATTTTGTTCTAGTTTTAAGGGTATTTTATAGAACAGTGTACATAAAAGTATGTTTGGGGAATGACATGATTATGTTGATTAACTTTTTTTTTTGTAATTTTCAAAGCAGTTTGTGTGATAAGTCAGATAAATTACATTGCTATCTAATCAGGATAGTTGAATATAAACAAGAAGTTCAATATATGGGCTAAAAAAATTATAATATTGGATGCCTAATGGTTTTCATGAAATTTACTTATATAGGATATAAATCTGAAAAAAAAAATTCACATCTACATAATATAAAATATGATTAAATGGGAAGCAAAAAAAAGTTATTACTACTACCATATTTTTTTTCAAACTGTTGAGGATCTAATATGAAATTTAATGTACTGACTTTCCAAGGTAATGATAAATATCGGCGTACACCTGAGGGTCGATTAGGACACTTGGTGCACTTATTAAGTTATGGGCTAATAATGTTTTTTTCCTCTTCATACTTTTTTCCTGTTTTTTCTCGCCGCTTTATTTTATATACGAAATGTTAAGGAGAAAACTCAGGAAAGTTTCAACAAGCGTTATGGAGCAATATACAAATAAAGTTTTTCAGCTACTGGGGATAGAATGCCAGACTTAGTACATAGGCAACTCTACGAAATAAAAAAGGAATAAACAGAACTACTGCACTGGTTAATTAAATAATATTTAATTTTGGCCAATTTTCTCTTTATTTATATGCTTATTTATTGGTTAATATATTTATATTAGTTAGGTGTGAATTTGTTTTTCTCACTGATTTAGTTTTAGTCATTAAATTTGTTAACATCTACATAATAGAAAATAAGATATCTTCCAGAATCACTTCAAAAAATACTAACAAAAATTTATATTTTTGCTCAATCTTCATAAACAAATGACACATCATAAAAAGTATCAAATCCAAAAATAAACGGGAGAGCAGTTTTTGAGGGAATTCATAGAAGGCATATAACCATCGGCGTGCGACGGATAGACGGACTTCTTTACAATTACAAAAATTCATTTTTTAAAATTATAATCCGAAACTACACATTTTCCGATTTACTTTATGATCATTTACGAATTTAAGATCAAAAGTATTTAAGTGTTTGTGGTGTTTTAAAAATTATATTTGTAATTTTGAGGAGCACTATCGCATCAAACATCCAATTTTTTTAATGTCTGCTGCTTCACCGTCGATGAGGGAACATTTTCAGTGCATTGATATTTAAATAAAATCGTGACAGTTTCAGTAACTGCTATCAACACTCAACCCACACTGTTGACTGTTTGGCTCATTGGTAAGCAGGGAAGACTTAAATTTGTATACTTTGCTCAAAGAACAATATTTTAATTTAGAAGTAATATGTATATGTTTTCTTTACTTATTAAATGTAGTTTCGTAAGCACTTAAATTAAACAAATTTATTCATTTAAAGCGTTTGTGACCAGTTATAATTAGCTTAAGCAAAACTATTTTGTCTAACTTGATATTTTGATATAATATTATAATTTGATGTAATTTAAGTAATATTCTATACAATTATTAATTTGAGTATAATTTAAAGTTATAATTTTATATGACTATCTTATTTTAAAGTTTAAAAGATATTCTTCTTCAATCGTGTATAGTAATTAACTATAATAAAAACCAATTATGATTTTCTTAATCTTACTAGTATTTAGGAATATGTTAATGCTTTATACTTCTATGTATAACGTCGTTAAACGGGATGCCAGTTAATTTATTAAATTATTCGTTTAATTAATTAATTAAGATTGAGTCTGGTAAAATATTATTAATGTTGAATTCCTTTTAAAAGGCTTTTTGTGTTTAACAGTTTACCAATTATATCTTAATATTTATAAAATATTGTTACCATTTAAAATACATAATATAATATGGGGTGGTATTGGGTAATATAATAGTATATCAACTATATCAAGGAACAAAGAATTTATTTACATTTTAGTGTGATAAAATGATTGAATGATCCAGATAAATTGTTGGCCATAAAATATTGTTTACATAATAACGTATTACCTAGTATCTTTGAATAGCTGCCGAGTTGGGTGATGCATGCCGTAAGTATTGTTGACGTCTTAGGCGTGGGTATCTCCTTGGCCTGAGGGATGGCGTACCAGGTCTGATTCGCCTTTCTTAGAACTTCTTCTCGAAATGCATCCTGCTCTATCCTCGGACTACCTTACTTCTGTGTTCTTTTCCGTGTTCGAGTTCCTTAACCTCTACTTGCTCTTATTGGCGTCACCTTTTTGGAAAAGTATTGCTCACTGGCTATTAGTCACAACTAGGTGAGTGTCTCGCCTGCCACGTAATCTTTTTTGGTTTTTACCCTGCTTAATGGTTTCTGTTCCTTCAACATGTGGTATCCATTAAAAAGTTGTGAAAAACTGTGGTATACAAAGGTGTGAAGAACTGTGTAGAAATACAGTTATCTCTGTGTTGATAGGTTTTCTTTCCGGGAGGACAGGTATCGGCACAGATGTGGCTAAATTACACAAAGACATTTGTCACATTATTGTTGTCAGAATTGTTAAAACCTCTATATATTGCAATACGTAAAGCAATGTTTTTAAAGTTGGTGCTATATAAAGCTATTTGATGCTTTGATTTAATTGGTACTTTAACTAGCCATTCATACCAGATTCTTGATATGTCATTCTCATCTACTGGCAAGTAGTGAAAAAATGTCAAGAGAAATACTCACAAAGGTAGATTAGGAAAGTAAAATAGTAGGACTCCAGAGTAATTAATAGAAATGAAGTACATGCTACTGCCAACTTCCATAAAAGAAGGCTCAAATACAATAAAACTCGGAACAGAAAATAAGGTCTTTGATGAGACCAAGAAAATAATAATGAGTGGAAATATAATGACTTGTGAACTTTATGAAGTCGACTAAGCTCTCTAACCACATTAAGTTACTAACTTATAAATCATTTATACTAGTAATATGAATTTTCCTTCTGAAACAAGGATACTTAAAAATATTGACCAACACCGGAGGTTAAGCGCATTTTTTGTCTAATCTGTGAACAAGACATCTGGTGCATAAGTAATAATAAAAAAATTGACATGAAGAAAGTGTTCAATTTATCAAGTCCACAAGAACTAGCTGATTTGGATGTATCGAAAAGTTTCCCAATAAATGACTGGCTAAGATGGTCGCTAGTGAGAACGTCCTAGGAAAACCGGGCTCTCTCGGGGACTCTAGGTCGAGTAGAGTGTGGTCGAATTTTTCAGGAGGCCAAAGTATTTTTAAAAACATTTCTAAAAAAACAAAACAAAAAAAACTACTTCCATCGACAATGGAATGTATAAAAACCCAACAACTCATATGATCTTTTAAGATTTTAAAAATATTCTTCTACTGTGTCCAAACTTACCAAAAATCCTCTATATTCTTTGTATAACGAACTAGCCTACATCACCAATATTAAAAAAACAAAACATCATTCTCTGATTTGTAGCACTCTAAATATCGCTGCTTTCTTAACCATTTCTTACAGATTCAAAAGATAATACTTAATATTTTTAATTTATCGGGAAATTGAGAAAGTTTAATAAGAGTTTTTATTTTCTAATTTCTAGTTATAAAACACAAACACCCGACAAAATTGATACCAAGAACATTTTCCAAGAAAAAATATATTTGACTTGGTGAGTACACATTAAGATTCCCCTTTCCAACGGTGCGGATTGTAACAAAAGAAAAATAATTAGTTAAGGAAATACAAATTGACAGTTGTTATAGTTTAATATTACAATAAATTATGTTATGTTATTTTAAGTTTTGAACAAAATCTAAGGTAACAGATGTCAATACCGCGCGATTTGATATGGAATGACCTGGTGCTGTTATGGAATATGATAGCAATTTTCGGCTCAAATTCCAACTTGCATGTGACAGAGTAATAAGTTTGGAAAAACCGTTAACGAAATTCATTAATGATAATCGCGTTGGATAATTATATACTTGTTTAGGTGTATAATATCACGTGCTTCTATACTTTTTATTTGAAGTATGTGCCGGCTGACAGGAGGTCTTGAATATTTAAAGGGATAAATGACTAATTAAATTCAAGTGGGTAGCAGGGCGTGGAGTGGAGTCGAGGAGTGGCACTACCTCTTGCAGCTATTCATTACTCAGTTCTCGGCCTCTGGCTCTTCCTCTACCTGTCGGAAATAAAAAAATCCATTAATTGCCTCGTCTCGTAATTAATAATGATTAAGTTCTAGTGTCACAACTGCTATGGTAGATTTCAATGGAAAAAAAGGAATTTTTACTTGATTACAATAAATAATTATCAATTTAAAAAAAAATATACCAACTAATCTTTTTTGCAATTGTCTCAGAGTGGTGAACACGTCTGCACTGGTGCCCAACTTACCCTTGAACGTGGCAAATTGTATTATTTCATAAAAAAAATTCATCTGGATTTTCTCTTTAGGAAGTCTGGTAAGACAATTCATAAATTTTTTATTTGAGGTTAATAAACTTCCAATTGAATGTAATTTATTTTAAATTATCATATGATAGTACAACGTTTCGGGACCACTGTCCCATATTCATGTACTCTAAAGCTCATAATTTACATAATTTGAAATTCAAATAGGAAATCATGTCACATCTTTACACTATTCTCACTTTTCTACCATTACTTTTTTGTGCATTCTTCACTTCTCGTTAGCACAACCATTACTCCCATTTTTATGAAAAAAAATTATCAATTCAATTTTTTTTTTGTAATCAACACTTTATTAATTTATAAGCATTACAATATACCACAACGTTGAGCAATGAGTAGCAATGATAAATGATCACATTCATACCAAAATTAAAATATAAAAAAAAATTACATACAAATAAATAAAATCTCTAAACGTATATAAAGAGAAAGATAAATAAAATAAGCATAATCAAACTATGTAAATGAAGAAATAAGGATAAAATAAAATAAGTATAATTTTGAAGTAATATAACAATAAAATAATAAAATAGGCACTTGTAAAATTTACACTATTATGTACAATATTTATATTCTCGACTTGAAGATCCCTAACACTCTATTCCCCACGTAACAGGGATAGAACAGGGTTCTTCAAAATTCCAGCGCAACTCTCTCACTGCGTCACTTGTTATGAGCCAGTGGAGGCTGAGTAAGTGTCCTAAGCCGCAAACACTACACGTGCAGAGCATCTGACCATTGCCGGAACACCAATTGTCGATTTTATTTTGCAGCAAGTATTTTGGCAATGCCACTTCAACCTTCGAGATGAATTGTATGGATAGGGACTGAACCAAAGTTTGTTTGTTTGTTTGGTTGTTTAGTGGCGCCAAACTTCATTGGTCATCAACGCCATTTATATTTTATTTAATTTTGCTAATATACGTTAAATTTTATTTATTTTATTCATTTTTAATTTTTTTTTCTTTTTCCTTTTTTTAAATTTTTTTTTTTTCTTCCGATCAAGTTATATTTTTGTCAGTAAATTTTGTGATTTTAAAAACTGGAA
>NW_027109943.1:279224-281423 GCF_000696795.3 Halyomorpha halys
AGTTTTGTTGACTGTTGACTATTTGTTGTTTGTATTAATAAAGACCCTGAACCAAAGTATTAGGATGATTAGAAAGGTTCTTATAGAATTTTGAGGATTTGGTTGGTATGAGGTCAAGGACAAAAGCTGTATGAAGGTCATTACTAGCACCAATCCCGTCCGCTACAGTTTATTTTGATTATGATCTAATAATAAAGGTCCAAAAACCCAAAAGGAGAAAAAAAAAAGAAGTTATTACATCCCAAATTTTGAATACTTCATAACTGTATTCAGTTAAGAATCAAAATTGATGACTTTGTCGACCATTATAAAGGGAAGTAAAAAATGTTTGCTGTTCCAGAAGGTAAAACAATGGACACGTTCTAAAATATGAGTTCTTCCCGATAAATGTTTATCGAGATATAGTTTTTCTAATAGCAGCAGTTTTTTTTTTCAAATAATATAAACAATATTATCAAACTCAATATTTTGTGAATAAATTTGGGCAAATGACATTAAAACTGCTGCTCTTAGTATTTAAAAAAAAATATTCTGGAAACTTATCAACCTTAACTGCTCTATTGGGGCTCATATTATAGCAAATGTACTCTACTCTAAATATTCATCGACCATTAAATAATTATACAATCATATTTATTTAATAAATGAACACTTTGGCAAGAGTAAATGTTATTTGGTGCGACAAGTTGATCTTGACCCTAGTGTATAAAATCCAAATTTTAAATGCTTGTTACGATATAATAATCATATTTCTTAAATTTATGATAATATTGTGTAGAAAGTTGTTCAATGGCATTGTAATGAAAACGATATGACCACGATAAAAACAATGAAGTTACCATCTGCTATTTTAATTACACTCTTGAGTTTGAGATAATATACCTAACATAAGTTTCATAATACAAGACTAGCTTACAAAGAATCAGTTTTTATTTCAATATAATTTATTTCCCCCATCATCTAAAAAAAGAAATTAATTAAATGATAAAATCTTGTACGCTGCTGACAACTTCATGTCAATGGGACATGCCCGACCTGCAATAAAACTTTCAAAAGGGTCAGCGTGGAACCGCCGTAACTCTTTTTTTTTTTATTTAGTCTCTGTGGTTAGCTCTGAATATTTCAAAGTACCTTTGACTCTTGGCATATTAATTTTTTCATTTATTATGGAAAATTTGGTAAGTCATAAAAGTTATGAATATTTTATATATGATTGGCCTCTCCGTTTTTATTATCAAATGATCCGTTGCTAGAATTTTGAAATATCACAATAAATTGAATTCAGAACAATAGAATTCTTTATTTTTTCATTTTAAATGCCTGTTGCTTGGCCATTTCACCTGTTGTTTGTGGTTGAAGCAACAACTTCTTTATTTCTTAAAAACTAACAGAAGTATTAAGTAAATTTAACCTGGAGTTCGAGATTGAATATAAAAGTCGCTCTGAGCGGTCAGCTCTATTTTTCGAGCTCATATTTTTGTTCCACCTGTAGAGTATGCGAAATTTTTTTTTATCCTAATAGCACTGCGTTCTTTCTCGTTACTTAAATAGGATACTGATCTCTGTATATTTCATAACATTTATTTATCACCTCGCTTATAGAATATAAATTCCTAATTACACACCATCACTATATTATACTAATCGTGCATATTAAAACCATGTAAGAAAAAATAATATTTATATAAAATATCTTGTAATCGTATAATATTACATAAGATATAAGTTAAATTTGAAAAACTAGCATGATTTTTGGCAGTCATTATTTAATCAGTATTACCTGTTTAGGGATCAAATATAAGGCATTTTAATGAGCAATTAACAGTTTTAGTATGTTTTAAAACTGGTCCGTCCATATTAAAGAAAAAAACCTTAGTTTAATTATAAATTTTATTTTATAACTGATTCAATCTGGTATTTATTTCTTGATTTAATATTTTTTTATTTAGAGATCTAAGCGCAAATATGAATATTATAATGTTTGACTCTTTCAGCTTTATGTTTACAGCTAGTCTTCAACAATTAAACATTGAGTAGGTCAACATCTAATAATTAAATATTACCCATTAATCATATATATATATGATATAAACAGAACTTTAAAAACAAAAGGAAAACGGACCGTAAAATGACACACAAGATCAGCTTAAAGACTACTTTATTTCTCTTTTTAATCCTCTATATATACATTTATATTTA
>NW_027109943.1:281598-284707 GCF_000696795.3 Halyomorpha halys
ATATGAGTGTTTTTTTTTTTTGTTTTTTTTACGATGGTCGGTGGAAATCTTCAAAAGACACAGATAGGCCCGTACATATCCCTGTGTGGGATTTTTACCCACTAAAACCACCGCCCTACACCTGTTCATTCATCTCCACAGGACCGCCGCAAGGCATTACTTCATGGAGGCAAATGGCTGAGTACCGCATTGCTTTCTTCGCATAGTTTTACGTTTCCATGCTACTAACGTCTTCTAGCCCTCTCTTCCTCTCTCAACATCTTGAACGACTGTGGTGAATCTCTTCACTGCGTCCCAAGGCTGGTCTGAGAGGAGCATATAGCTCACCACGTTTTCTGGAGTGATGCGTCCTCCACACTCTCTTTCCAATGCTGTGTATAAAACAAGACTACAATGTGTGTGTGTGTTTTTGTGTGCGTGCGTGCGTGTGTGTGCGTGCGTGCGAGCGTGTGCGCGTGTGTGTGTGCGTGCGTGCGTGCCTGCGTGCGTGCTTGCGTGCGTGCGTGCGTGCGTGCGTGTGTGTGTGTGTGTTATTAAATTGTTATTGCACATATTATAAATTGTTACATTCCAGTAACTACAAAAATTTTCTTAATTTATATGTCTTAAAATACAAATTTTATTTAATGCGATATAACTAAGGGTTATTACTAAGGGTTATTACTAAGAAAAGGCCAATTATTATTATTTTTTTGTATTACACTTAGAGTAATTCACATCTTTTAAAGTACTTAGAGGTATACAATCAGAGTGTTATCTACAAGTGAATAGATCGTAAACCAGTTAAGTTCAATTAAAACTAATGTATCAAAATAAAACTAAATTCAATGTCACATGATTATTAAATGAAAAATGACAATTGTGTTTCAGAATTTTTATCTTAAAAAAATCGTAAGTAAGAATGCAGTATCAAGTTTTTTTTTAATTATTATTCAATATAATTGACTCGATTTATTTATTTTAATTAAAAATAAAATTTCAAACAAATATTGTACATTGGTGTGAACGTGTGTCAGATGAACTAAATTTATTTTAAATTACACTAGCTATGTACTGTTTCGGAATTTAGTCGGGATGTTAGGATAACTGCTGATGGCAATTGGGTAATATAATAGTATATAAACTATATCAAGGAAGTGTTTATTTACATTGATATGATTAAAGGAAATTATAATATGATTGAAATGATTCAGATTAATGGTTGACATAAAATATGATTATTACCTTAGTACTTATTGCCTAATATATAATTAATAGCTTCTGCTTTGGATGATTCATGTCGTGGATGTGTCTTTGCCGTCAGTGCTGTCGTAGCCATCGGTGTCGTCTTGCCGTGGAGTTCCATTTCTGAAGAGCCCTTCTTAGGACTTCTCCAAGTCCATGCTCTTCTCTAACCCGTCTTCTTACTTCTGCTGCTTCTGTCTTCAATGCCCTTTTTTTAGGTCAGATCCCCCTCTCGTTCGTAGAGGCGTTACCTTACTTCCCATTGGCTATCATCAGCCACGCCCAAGAAAAAATACGTTACAAGTTGGTAGTACATTTAGAAAAGTGTTTGGTGTAAGTATTGTTACCTGCTTACCGACAAAGCCAGCAGGCAAGTTCAGCAAGAACCTTTTCACCTATGCCCTTTAGCCACCCTTTGTTGACATACCCGGAACAGGTATGGCAAGACATATAGCAGACTTTTATACTATTAATAATTTTTAATAGCTCACTACATATCAGACTAAATGTTCTTTGTCTTGTGTACATTACTCTGTTATATTATTTTGTGCTTTATTTTTTTTTGTATATTCTTATCATTTAATTCAATTTTATCTTTTTTTTAGTCTATCCTTTTTATTTATTCTAAATAAAAATATATAATATAAATGATTACTTAGTACTATAATAAATATTGCCCTTGATTGTGGGAGTTCGTATTATTATTATTTAGGAAAACAATAAACTTAAAAAGTTAAGAAAAATATAAGGATTCTGTAGATGAAAAATCTATGTTTGTTACCTTTGTTACCTTACCTGGTGTGGACTGGTAAATAATCTTTTTAGGCCTTTATTTCCAATCCCTTCACAGGTTGGATTCCGCTTTTTTTCTTTTTTATAAACAGTGTTGTATCATAGTTTGGATTTCCAAAAACTTTTTAGACAATATACTGTTGTATGGGTTGTATATAACTATGAAAATATAATAAATGTAGTCTAAAATGCACAATTATCTACTTGTCTGATTGAAATCAATTTCTGTTTTAGTGGTGACACAAAGCTACAAAGTCACCGTGGAAATGTCACGAGTCCAACGAGGCTGCACGGCAGTTCTTCGCTGCATCGTCGACAGAAGCGCTAGGGACCTGGTCAAAGTTGTTTCCTGGCTTCAGGAACCTTCATTCTACATCTATCCATCTTTACAAGGAGGTTAGTTCATTACTATACAGCCGTAAATTATTTTTAAGTTGAAAAATATCCTTTCTCAATATGCGTATTTAAGATATCCAGTGATCTTATTTGGCCGAATTCAGTATTATTCACCTTTATTCTACGAATAACGCAAGTTCTGAAAAGCGTAAATTTCTTTAGAAGCTAAAGTAAGAGATAGATGGCTATCGATCCTGAATTTTGTGCAATATAGAATGTGACAACGCTACTTTTCTTTCGCGAATTGCAATATAAAATTTAATTTTAAATAACATGGATGAACTTTGTCAGAGTTTGGTTGGCATTTGTCTCCCAGTCAGATCTAAACGTTGGGTGCTTGTATTGGAAGTTAATCTCACAGAACCAGGAGAATTCTGTAGGAGAAGGTTGTATAGGCAGGTGCGAGAAGTTTTGCTTGTCTAAAAGACTTCATTAGGACTGATAAAAAACAAATTATTATTTAGATTTTAGATTAGATTTTTATTCAGGGCGATCAACATCTAGGTTATTACACCCTTTTTACTTCATCTATCTTCTTGACTTATAGTTGAATGTAGAATATTTCCTTTTACACTGGTCGGTATTGGTGGATTATATTTTAGTATAAAGTTGTGTTTCTTTGAGAAATTTTATTATTTGGTCTATGGATTCTGCTGAGTCTTTAAGGGCCAATTCTCTTGTTCGTGGAATTTTATTA
>NW_027109943.1:289415-291087 GCF_000696795.3 Halyomorpha halys
CTTCGAAGAAATCTAGAAGACAAATCTTAGACGTCGTAGACTGCAGTTGGCCAGTTTTCTCAGTAGTACACTAAACACACCCGGCAGCTTACACAAAACAATAACTCTATTGTTCACAAGATCAAACGAGACACCGCGATGTTGACTCTCTGACGTCCGGAACAGAACCAATTATTATTTAGTTGGCACAGACTAACCAAAGAATATTTGTTTACTTACTATTATATAATGAATATTTCATCTTTATATATATATAAAGATGGTCAGTTCTGTTCAACCTTCCGCTTTGAACAGCCCTGGTGAAGCCCTGCAAAGTTGGGCGAAACGTCAGACATTAAAATAGTTATAAACTATTTGTTCTTTTTTTGACCGCAACACTGATCATCTTCTTATATTTAAATTTTTACGGTGAACCATATATACATATATTCCATCTTTATGTATTTCATTATTACATTTTGGATAATTTTTCAGGATAATTTTAATTATTTTCATAAGCCTCTCAAACTCTCCCGTCACTGGAAAAATTCTACTCACTATAATTTTAATTAACATTATGACATAAGGTATATCAATGAATCATATTAGCATCGAGAATTACAAATGGATGAAACCTTTAAATTAAACGAAGATAAGAAAGAATTCAAAGTGAATATCTGTAAAAAAAAAATATATGTCAAAACTTAAAACACATATTATATAATAATATTGATTAAGAAAATCGGAATTTGAAGTAAATTAGGGAAAAAATAATAATAAAGAACGTACTATTAGATTTAAGGATCAAATCCACAGTTTCAGGTTTAAGTTAATTATAACTATGGACAATGCGGTTGAAGGAAAAGTAAAACCCAAGCGACCTCATCTGAAGAATACCCATCCCTGGGGAAAGGCAGCAGAACCTGAGGCCCTCCCACTTTGGGTCTTTGTGGGGTTTCCATTATTTTTATCGTTAATCTGAGGGCAGGATGTGAACATTTATGAAGTCACAATAATTAAAACGGTCACTTTTTAATTTGACTAAATTAACTTTTATGATTCATTTTTTTTTTATTATTCTTTTTAATAACGTTTTAATCTAAATACATGGAATGTGAGAATGCCGTGTATTCCACTTTTAAGAAAAGTAGATCAAACAAAAAGTAATACTCGTAAGTGGTTTTCACCCCTCTACGATTCTTACTGATCCCTACTCCAGTTCTACTTATCACTCCGCAAATAATTCATTTCATCTACGGACAAATACAGGAACTTTTGATTTCTTCTTAAAACAATTGAAAAATCATCAAATCCACCTTAAATACTTTTATAAACGTACGTCAATATATATGGTAAAATTTCTGTTTAATCGTTTACCAAAAGAACTCATACATATTTCAATCTCAAAGTAAACTAAATAAGAAATGTTTGACTGGGTACCTTCTTACTTGTATGAATCCCATTAACTTAATTTACCAAATAACCATAAATGCCTATACTTTTCTGTGATGATAATATAATTACTCATTATTCTATGTTTAAAATTAACTATATATGTATTTATATGTGTGTATGTGTATTTAGTTGTATGTACTATTTATTTAGACATAATGAGATCCTTAGTTTTATCATATTCTTATATAGTTTTGTTTAACTGCTCTTTATTTTAAATTCTTTTTATATTTTTTTATTT
>NW_027109943.1:291294-299929 GCF_000696795.3 Halyomorpha halys
ATTTTATTCTTTTTTTATATTTTATATTGTATTCTTATTTTTAATTAAGATCATTCTATACTTATTACCATTCATGAGCTCGTTATTATTAATTACTAATTGTTAATTTGTATCACTATTATTCACTCCATAAGTTCTTTTTTTTTTATTTAAGTTCTTCCCTCTCGATCCCTGAGAAGCCTTTGGTTTCTCCACACACCAGAACATCATGTCACCAGAAGGGCATGAACTATAGTTGACTTATCATGTGATCTAGTCTGCCAGCCCCTTTCTCGAGCTTATACATCTAATTGATTTTGCCCTTCTCGACCCCGAACCATCTTGTATCCAATTCTCTTAAAAGGTTTCTGTGCATTGACGAGTGTCAAACGTTTTTCTGTCAATCATCATTTTCCATGGTGAAATACACACCCAGATGTTCAGACAAAAACAAGTTTGATAATATTTAGAATATTAAGAGGTTTAACTTATAGCACCTAATATGAATGGCTGGTAATGAACGATGTTGGTCTGTACTTGTTCCTGACCGTCCTTTTCCCAATATAATGACTAGATAAAATGATGCAGGTGATGAACATACAATTGAAATATTTTTAATTTGATTTGAAGCGTAATCAATCCATAGAGTCGTAACCAGAGATTAGGAGGAGAGCTGGTTAGCAAGAAGGTTTACTAGAATACTGCACCCAGTCCTCTGGAATATGGTCATCACAACGGACAACAAAAGGGAAATTTTTAGAAGTACTGTTGAGCCTTCACTTAACTACGCCGCAGAAACGGCTCCAAGCTACAAACGGCAGAGATGGATTTCCGGAGGAGATGCCTAAGGATTACCCACCCGGATTGAGTCAGGAATGAAGATATTAGGAGCAGGCTAAGGATGACCGAAGAAGTTTCGGAGAGGATTGGAAGGAGCAGGCTGCAATGGTATCGGCACTGTAGGAGAGGAAGACCCCGAACCCGGTGGAAGGACAGCGTGGAGCAGGACATGGCCGACAGGGGATTTGAGAAGGAAGACTGGTGGGACAGAGAGAAGTGGAGGGAAGATCATACTTAGCGTGGTAACCCATTGAGGGAAAAAAACCTGCATAAGTTAAAAAAGTGTAATCAAGGAAATGATCCTTAAGCATTCATAGTATTTTCTATCAAACAGCTAATTCAAAAAACAATTATCTTCGTGTGTCCTCAGACATTGAGGTACAATGAGGAACGAACTGGCTAACACGGCTGCCAAAGAAGTAAGCACCTACCCCTAATATTAACATGGTATCCAATGATTATGAAATATCAGTTATGAACTAAACCAAAGAAGCATAGCGTTGCTTTTGGCCCAAGGTTCCGACAACAAATAAAATATTTGAAGATGACCTAGCTTTTGTTGAAAATGGTAAATTCCTCAATGGTACAAGGAAGTAACCATTCATCGATATTTAGTCCACAGCTGATACCACGTCCTGACGACAGAGCATATTCTAGAACATGGTTCGCTTCAAGTTTGATTTTTTCTTAAACTTTGCTTGGTATCAGTGAACATCATCGAAACGTGCAGCACCAAAATTGGAAGAAGTTATTCCAGTTTTTGAAGAACAACATTAATTATAGACAATTTCCTCTAAACTTGCAATGGCACCTAAAAACGTAAGAAATAAATAAATGCAATCGAAGTTATTCAAAGTATAATCATTGTTTTTGTTAATGATAAGTCCGTTCTATAAATATAGATCACTGAGAAGAGTATTAGATGTAGTTTATGGAGCAGTGTTAGAGACGATAGGAAAGGATCTAGGGCGGGGAACAGTGTCGGTTACAGGCCTGCAATTAATACAGCGGTCAATAGCAGGGAGGCTTCCTGTATATATACTGCCGTTTCATCCTTGATAAATGTACAATCCCATAGTATATGTATTACTATCCCTTAACATCCACCTATTTCTAACAGCCACATAATTTGTTATAAGGACTTGTTTTTCCTTCTCAACCTTAAGATTAATTTCAATTGAGTAATTAAGTTTGTGTTAGTTTATTTCCATATTTTATTTCGTCTTATTTACTCATTTTTAATAATTTTTGTTGTTGTTCTAGTTCAATTCAAAATTCAAACAATCTATTTTTTGAATACCTTTTTGCTGTAAAAGGAAAGTATTTTAAGCGGTATCTTGTCATTTCAAACGACTGTCACGCTTTAAATACTCATTTTTCTTCACTAAATTCAACTAATCACTAACTAGTTTTGTTATTCAAAGGCAATTAATGTAATTTTCTTTCTGGGTGATAATATAGTCTTTTTTCTTCAATTCTCTATTTTTATCAATTTTTCATCAATAAAATAAAATAAAAGCATGTTTATCTTCTTCGGAATTAAATTTTGCGCCTTATATTACATTCCTACTCGACTATAGAGTATAGAGATCATAACAATTATTTAGGTATATAATATCAAGAATCACCTCTGATTTTAAAGGATTTTTTTTTTAATTCTAAACTTCATTTAATACGAACATAAGAATACGAATAAATAAATAAATGGAAAAAAGTACATAAAAATAAATAAAATCTCTCTCTAAATATATAAAAACTGAAGGATAAAGAAAATAAACGTAATCAAACTATTTACATGAAAAAATAAATAAATAAAATAATCATCAGTCACATTTACACTCTTATATACAATATTTACACAATCGACCTGATTTGATTTTATAAATTTTTTTGGGATACGTAATTACCTAAATTTCTGTAAAAGATTAATCATATAATTATATATAATAATAAATATATAAAGATTTAAGAATACAATTTACGGGACCAGCCGTTGTTAAACATGGGTTAAGCATGGGAAAGCTTCCCTATTTTCCGAAGTGAGGAAATAAAACAACATGCTTACGTACTTGGAAGAAATTTCCAATTTTTATAAAATTGATGGGTATTAATATGCAATACATTGTTGGTAAAAGTATGATCGACGTAGCACAAAAAAGTTTTAAAATAGTTGTTTTGTCTTATTGAAAAAATATAAAATTAATATACAAACATGATATGCCAAATGACATAAATTTTTAGGAAGGCAATTTGAAAAAATTAAAAATTCCTTATTTAATGTATTGTACCGTTTATTTGTAAATATTTTGGCTACATAGATAAATGTAAAAAATAATAACACATAATAAATAGCTCCAAGGGGTCTAGCATAAGATTCTAGAATGCTGGTCTCTGTATTAAGGCTTTAAAATTGCAATAAAACATTAATGTTCTCATTTAATTGAACAATATCCCTACTCACCGGATCAGTTAGATAACTATGTTATACAAAATTTAATCACCCTACGATTTTCTTATAGGCATACTCAGTGTTTTATGTTATTTACTTTTTTTGGATAGATGTTTTTGGAACCACTTTGTTGTTTAGAAACAACAGATTTAACAACTTTGTAGCGTATCAAAAGAATACATTCTTAGATATATCTCAGAGACATAAATGAAATCGTAACCACACAATGAAACAAATAACAAAATAATTATCAAAATCTTAATTGATACCGTTTTTTAAATACTGAAATCTACAAAACATTTATTTTGAAATTTGTTAGAAAGCCACTAATGATACTTATTAAAAACGTCTTACATTTTAGCTTATAATTAGAAGTATCAGTAAAGATGGTTTTCATGTTCAACATACCTGGGGTTGTTATGTTAATTCATGTTTTATTGAGTACCATCATGATCAAAATTCTGTGAATAAACTTACGTGTTCGTATATTGTAATGCCTATACGGAATACAGGAGAGGATCAAAATATTTGTGGAATGTGTCTAAACACCGGTTATTAATTAATGCCATACCAGAACATAACACCAAATGGAGTACAACTTTCAGCGATATTCCTTAATATGAATATTCCTTTCTATGTCTTGTATTTGTCCTCGGTAGTGTAGTGATGGTTATCCCTGCGTGCTACACCGAAGAATGGGGTCGATTCCCCGCCAGGGAGTAAATATTTTTATGATGCTCTTCAGACCTAAAAATAGTAATATTCTAAACGACAACAAACACAAAGCCTTGAGAATTTAAGTCAGACTCAAACACTAATACAAAAACACTTGTTTCTACAGTAGTCAAACCGGACATATTTTACGCGCTCTTTCACGATACAGCGGCAGACAGGCAATACAATACAATTTACAATAATCATCGTAACTGACCTAAACGCCAAGCATCACACCTGGAACTGCACTAAACCAAATGCGTTAAGAAACCATCTAACTAAAACTAAACACACCATTATATCCCCTAATGCATGTACATACAGATAACCCTCAAACTCCGCACACGCATCTACACCTATCCAACAGCTCACATAACAACCTCACAGGATCGCAAACCACCCAGCATTTGAATTTAGTGACAGCGATCACCTACTAGTACTTAACCTCTTAGACCAAGACACAACACCTATTCCGCCAACTCATTACAAATTTTACTTCAAAAACGCCGACTGTAAACAGTATAAGTCACATGTACGTGACAATATTCCCATAATAAAGTCACTCAGAACAGCTCATAACGTAGACGCGGCCATTAACACACTGTATTAGGCAATGCATATAACCGGTGGGTTACCCAAATAAGTCAAGAAAGTCACCTCAGCAGATTTTTCTGGTTTATATTGTCTTTCTGCTTTCCACTTTCGACAATTGTTTCAATCAGGAGTGCTTTAACTCGTTTTTCATAGCAGTCCATAGTCCTGTGTCCTTAGCACATCACCTCTATGCCAATTGCTTATCTCTCATTGCCGTGTTGTAGCCTTACTCAAGATATTTCAGGTGGTTACAGAATAAATGTTAGTGAAGAATTGACTAACAAAAATAAAATCTGTACTACTACAACCCATGAAGGGTCAGGGATTCAGTACTCTGTAAGGAAGTACTGTTACAAGACCAACGGTTGTGCAAGGAGGTTGTTTGGTCAGAATCATGCTCGACAGCCAGATTTTTACCCAATTTATGAGGCTGGGTGGAACCCAAGAGGGGTCCAGAACCCACAGAGTTGACTCTCAGCTACAGTGAAATATAAAACAATGTTTTATTCAGCCGGATTGGAACCCGGATCCTTGGAGTTAGAAAAATTTACTTGAAATACTATAATAGTTTTATGCCTGCATTGGAGGATGTTTTGCATTTTAAATTTAAATTTTTCAAAATTACAATGCATCATGCCAATCGAATCATTTATATTTTAAATATAAGTTTTAATAACTATTGATAGAAAGACACTATGCCTTGAACTAACATTCGACCGAAGAGTGGCATGGGATGTATATTCAAAAAAAGAGATAAGCTCTGAATCAAAGACTTATACTTCTTTTTTTTACTTATTTCAAAATAATCAGGACTAAAACCAAGATAGGGATTGAATAATTCGGATCTAGTTATCACGAATATTTAGCAACAGCAAAACAAACTTACATAACCAAATTGATTTTTTTTTTTTAGTCAAAAACATTCAGAACCCATAGAAAAACACTTTGATATGCCATTAACGTAAATTTTTATATACCAACTTATATCATCATATGGACCAACAATAAACGAACCCAAGGAAAATTACACATGTAATTTATAACATTAATAATTGCTATAATTAATAGCATTACTACATTATAACATTAATACACATGTAATTAATTAACAACCCCCATACACTTGTAAATGCCATCCATGGCAACGAAAATCATGACTGATAACGTCCATAGAAAACTGCGGCTAGATAAGGGATATTGTCTAAAAATTAATTTTATACCATGATTGGTGGAGGTGCCGTTGAGTCCTGTTCCTTCTAATGCCTATCTTTGAATTTTTGAATGTTGAATATCTCATTCACTAGTTGTCGTATTCAATCACAGAAATGAATAAAGATATGCAGTAATTAATTAAAATAATATTTATAAAATTAATATTCTTTTATATCACAGATTTCGACAAGAATATTTTTTTTCCCTACGCCACAGGAAGTGGGCTATTACGCCATTTTCCTTCTCGCAGCCCAATACAATTTTATTCGTCCTCTTAGTTCGTCCGTATCTCGCTCAACATCCACCAGACCAACACACGCCAAAAGATGGTCCCCATCCATGTCCCCCATGTTGCATAGAGGACATTTCGGGGAATCTACGATGCCAAGAATATTTAAATCAACCGAAACCTGTTTATGACAACCTATCGTGCTGCCTAATTGTTTCTAAATAATATATTGGTAAAAAAATTGTTTTTCCAAAAAATAAAATAGTAAGTAGCAAGTAAAATAAGTAAGACATAAGAAAAAAAAGCATGATTTAATATCGTATAACAAATATATCTTACTAATTCAATGAGTAGGAATATTGTCAAATATAAATGAAAATTAGAGTTGAATTTAATTTAATTTTGGAAAATAAGTACTGACGCTTACTGCTGTTGTACCCTTGCAACTGCCTGTTGCGTATAATTATATATATATATTGAGGGTAATTATCATGCAGCAAACATCTCTAAGCGTTTCGGGCTGCAGGTCACCTTGACATCTTTAGTAACTATCGCAGGCCAAGACTTATGATGGATAAAATAAATACTAATAAATGGGAATATTAAAATATGAAGTCAAATGTCGATGTTACTAATGCATAGGCATAATACCAACCACATTTTCTTTAAAATTATTTGTAGAATGTTTATAAAAAATTTGAAACACCTATATCGATTTTGCCATCGTCTAGCCTTATCATCTTAAAAATCAAACAAATTTTCATAACATTCTACATTTTTTTTTTAGTTTATGTTAAAACAAACTAACTCAATTCTTGGTAAAATGTTTTTCTATATAGACAATCTGAATATTTTATTATTTGAATTCTATTTTTATATTAATATTTCCTCTTCTCCTTCTAAGGATCAAATAAGAAATCGGTGAATCTAATAACAAGTATTATATTTTACTGTAATAATTAGACTCATTCGGAAAATTCATAAATTTTTCCACTTCCTTTCCGTTGTCCTGATGGATTTCTTCCATTTTGTTGTTCTCGGAGTACTTTGAATCAACTACATAGGAAGAAAAAGCCCTTTATAAAAATTTCAAAATAGTTTACATCTTCTAGAAAATTTAACCATTTTCCATTTCCCGACTTATACTACTTTTACCGCTCTGCTAGGATTGGCCTAGAAATAGTCTCATATATACGAGGGTATAGAACAAATAGGTTAATAAAGTGTGTAATAATGCTAAATTGAAAAAAATAAAATGGATACGGCCCTAACATAAGGACTTATTTATAAAAAAATCAAAAACTCAAATGAAATATCTGACTGCTAATCTCGTTGAACACATTTCCAAAAGTTTTGTGATTTAAATGTTTTTTCACGATTTAATTCGTCTATTTACTGAATATTATCATTTCTTTATTTTTTGGAAACAATTCTATTTAAAAACCTAGAATCAAGGAGTTTGATATAATGTATGAAATTTCGTGTTCAGGTGTGACCAATGTACCCAAGTTTCAATAGCTTTGCCCTGCCAATTTCTTATTAATTTATACTTTCCTTACCCCCATTACTGGTACTGGTAACTAATTGTTGGGAGGAACTATTTCGGCTAGTGATCATTTTTGCTAACTTCTTTCTTTTTTTTGAAAGTGTCAAGGCTGATTTGAAATAAATATTGACTTCTCGAGGTGGGTATCGAACCTTTGACGTTCCGAACCGGGCATTTTGGGACCCATGACCGAACACCTGAAATTGAAAAACGGCATTAAACCCGCCACTCCCCCCCTCCATAGTAGCCTTACTTATCTGACTTTTCAAACAGACAATTATAGGGAGTAGATTAGTCGATGTATGATGACCTGTCACAATCTCACAAGAGATCATAACACAAAAAAGGCATTCCTCCTTCGCCAGACCCACCTCGCTAAGACCCCTGGGAGCGATGGTCCAATATCACTTTTGAAATATTAGCTTAAAATGAAAATAGGAGACTTTAAGATAGTTAAATCGAGCAATATTTAAAAAACGCTTGAATTGTTGAATTCGATTGAAAAACGAATTGAAATTGCTGTCACGTCCCCCTTCTACCTATATAAAAGCTGTATTGTATTCATTTAAAATTTTTATGAGCAGTACACAACGGATTTATGTGTTTCAGAATCCTCAGAACCTAAAATATGTATTGTTAGCCATTGACCTGTCTTTAAGTCTGTTTCAATTTCGAACTGACTAAATTTTTTTAGGGTTTTGATGCCTAGTACCTCTGTACCTTATCGTGCATCCTTTCCACATTATTGGGTGTAAAATAACATAACGTTTTTCTGTAGACTCTAAGTAAAGGTCGACTCGAACGATCTTCACGAAACTGGTATAAACACATCTACTTTTATTTTCTTAATTATCATGGAAACCCAAGAAAAAAACAGGAAAAAGTTATAAATAATATTCCTTTAACTGGAAGAGTCTTATGGAATTAAAATGGATTTAGTGAATGACACAATTTCTTCCTTATTAAACTATAATAGTTTATTTCATATCATACAGCAACGTTTCGGGAGATTTCCCCCATCTTCAGGCTGCTAAAAAACAAATTCAACAAAACCATAAACATGTGCTTATAA
>NW_027109943.1:303749-327359 GCF_000696795.3 Halyomorpha halys
TTTATAAATAGTTCATTGAGTGTATATGATATATTAATGTTGTTATAAGCACATGTTTATGGTTTTGTTGAATTTGTTTTTTAGCAGCCTGAAGATGGGGGAAATCTCCCGAAACGTTGCTGTATGATATGAAATAAGCTATTATAGTTTAATAAGGAAGAAATTGTGTCATTCACTAAATCCATTTTAGTTATAAATAAGAAAAACTTCTTTTAAAAATATCCTACATTATATGGTCAACTGTTTATGTTGTTAAAGAAGACATAATTAGGCAATCTCCTGGTTACTCAACCTTCCTAAAGGCATGATATGTCAGAACCCTTCGAAATAGTTCAGGTTGCAAAGAACACGCAACCTTTATAGTGATTTATTGCCGACACATCTTCTGTTGCATTAGAGAAGAAAATAATCTCTCCGCGTAAGTTAAAATATGTGCAATAAATTATTTATTTTTAAAGAAAGCTTCTAATCTCAACAGAATAAGAGTGCGTTTAATTTTAATTTTATTACTGTTTTTCTAATGTTAACATTACTATAGAACCATATTATAATGAAGAAAAAATTCCTTTTTATTAGTAATACTATTTTATTGTATGGAAAATAAATACAGAACGAACAACCTAACGTAGTGAAATACGAATAAGGGATCGCCGACTACAGGGAGCTACACGCGTTCACCTTCACAAATCTCCGTAGCCCATATTGGGTCGGGTGGGAACTGAGATCAGATTTAATGTCAGCTTTTCACAGCTGCCTTGTTCCCCCTCGGGCTTTGCATTCATAACCATCGCACTGACTTATACTTTCGCCAGCATATCAAACTTTCTAGTACCTACTTTAGTTTATGTTTCAAATACTTAATTACAATATTTCATCAACTTGAAAAAAAAATATCATTCTCTATTAAATAAATCAAAAATTGTATCCTTTATTGGTTCAACACTTTTTTATTTTTCACCAGTCCAACGTTTCGGCCATTTTAGCCATCCTCAAGGACATCTAAATATTTAACAGCTTATATTATATATTCATTTTTAACACTTATAACAACAACATTATTCACTAATAATATAATATATAAATTGTCCAGCAATCTATATAGGTGAAACTAAGCAAATCTTAGAGGATAGAATATATCAACACAAAAATGATACAAGAAATAAAGAAAAGGATCCAAATAAAACAGCACTAGTACAGCGTACAGCCAAAAATCAACATAATTTTGATTTTGATAACACCATAATTTTACATAAAGAAAACAATCTGTACAAAAGAAAAATATTTGAGTCAATTTATATATCAGAGAACATCAATTACACAGTTAATTTTAAAACAGATACTAAGAATTTAAACCAACATTCTGCAGACATTTTAAGCAAAATAAATTTATAAAAATAAATGGAGAAATTTGTTACTATTTACAATTAAATGTAATATGGAATTTTGATAATTATAATAAATACCAAATTGAGACAAAAATGCAATTTAAAATAAAATAAATTAATTTTAAAACAAGGCTGACCTGTGTGAGTGGGAGGTTATAAATGGTTTCTTATATGGTAGTGAATTTGTTGTGGATAATCTTATATAAGAAGAATTAAATATTAATGATCTTAAATTTTAAAAAATAGGTAACTAAACTTAAGCTTAGTAAGCTTATTAATAATAAATATGACTCTCTAATAATTGACTTTTTAAATAGGCTTTTAACTTATAATAAAGGAAATGACCTGGGCAGAATAGCCTGCAAAAGTAACTTTAAATTAATCTGAGGAAGAAATTATAATTGAGGCATGTTATATTATTGGTGAATAATGTTGTTGTTATAAGTGTTAAAAATGAATATATAATATAATCTGTTAAATATTTAGATGTCCTTGAGGATGGCTAAAATGGCCGAAACGTTGGACTGGTGAAAAAAAAAAAAAGTGTTGAGACAATAAAAGATACAAATTTTTGATTTGTTTAATAAATAATTACCTTGTCTCAAGAAATTGAAATAATATAATTAAAATATATCATTCTCTTTCTTTTGAAAATGTGATTAGAATGTACCTTAAAATTTTGGGGCTGCTTTATTTAAGTCTCTTTATGTAACGTTTTATGCTTAAATTTAGGAACTATTTAGCAAGACGATTTTTGGTGTGATTTCATTAGGATTTATTTGTGTTCTTGGAAAGCATGAAAAACTTTATTTGTGTTTGTTTTTTTTATTGGAATCCGATACACATTTTTTCATTGTAAATTTTCCAAACATCATAGATCAGAAGCTTGGGGGAAAAAGGAGTTACCTCTCACCAAATTTTTATTACTTGTCGAAATTGGTTACTCTAGAAATTTTCTAAAATATGACATTTGATATTTTCAATAGACAACATATTTTTCTAAATAACAGAATTTTAAGATTTTTTTCTTTACTTAAATGAATTTAAAAAAAAAATTTTTAGAACTGCCACAATATTTTATATAGGCAGTATCATAAATTTTGACTATTAAATGTAAATTGTATTCCTTAAATTAATCAAAACTGGTGTGAAATACTTTTTTTTCTCTCACTTTTTCGGGTATTTAGACTATCAGAAGATGTCTATATTATTCTTTGTTTTGTTTTTTGTTGAAAAAAACCCAAATTCTGTTGGTAAAGAAGACTTGTATCAAAGAAATTGAAAAGGAAAAAAAGGTTCCATTAGTGGTAGCTACAGTACAAAGGGCCTCGCATTAGGCCGCCCCCCACAGTAATGACCACACGATCCGGTCCGAATTTGCTAAGGGATTGGAAATTGATTAAGAAATGGGTTATCCCCGAGTCGAGGCTGTCGTAACGGTTACTGCCTCATTAGTCTGGCGCCTGTTGCACAGGACAGCTTCTCTTCTTCTCTAATAGCCTGTCTCTTCGGATTTACTCATTCTACAAGATTATGGTCTGTTGTAATTATCCGATTCGGTATTGAAGTATCTTACGTAATTTAATATAATTAACTCAAAATAAACAAGAACATTTTGCGGATTCGATCATACGTCCAGAGAATTAGCCTTTAAACTGTTCATAAGTATATTATGCAAATAAATTACTTCCCATTTTAGTAAAGTTCCTCTTTCTTGCCTAACGACATCCATAAAACCGTTAATAAGTTCTAGTTAAAGAGCTAGTTTGCAAAATTTATATTTAAGGCACTTTTCTATTTTCATCGCCAGATTAATAGATTTGGTTAGAAAAAGAACTTATTGATTATCTTAGTTGGATAATTTTTAGATTGAGCCCTTCAATTAAAAAAAATACATTGATGTCTGTATCGTTAAGACGTGGATTTTGAACGGTATTAAAATTAGGTGCCTGTCGGTTGGAAGTAGCAATGGTAGCTTGGGCAGGCAGCAATGCAAACAGCTCGGGTGTGAGCTGTTCTAGGGTTGGCTTTATGTCCCAAATCCTCCCTCTCCCATCCCCCAGAAATTAACGTAACGGCGTATCATCTACTGCTGCATTACGAAAGCAAACTAAATAAACAAGTCTGTTGGTATAATTAATTATAATGATAACTTTTTTTTATATACAAAGTTTCAAAATTAATTTGGTCTCGTACAATGATAAAACTATTTGACATAAGCAAAAATGGCCAGTAGACATAATAACCATGCTTCGACTGTTTTGATAGAAAAAGAGTTACTTCATTAAGTTTCTTTCCCCTATCCCCAACAGAAGCTAATCTCTTATTACTTATGTTTCTATTTTTATCATTACTTGTCTTCAACTGATAACTAGAGAGCTTTCACAAATGTGTCTTAATGCATTACGATCTGCAGGTCTTGTTGTAGCTCCAAAGTCAAACCTCGTTTTCACTGAACACCCCTAATGCCTTCTGACTTCGCACTTCTTTTTCTTTTGGACCGCAGTTTGCCCTCTTTAATGTTTAATAAATAACTAATGTAATCTATGTCTTTATCACTCTTCTTGGGAATCCAAAAATAAAGAAACATATTTATGTATGTCTTATGTACACGTTCATATTTTGATCATTAAAGAATGATTTTTCATTAACAATACGTATGTTGCGCTAATGATTTTCTTTACCACCTAATTTTCTTAGATGTTTTTTCTCTTTATTTTGAAGAAGGTAACATTTTGAAAAATTTCGTACATTTAAAATATATTTTTATATCAAATAAGTGACACTGAACGAACGAATCATTTCAATAATCTGTTAAATGACAATGATAGTATAATCATAAATTCTAAGTAAAAAACAAAGTCTCTTAGTTCTAAATACATTCAATGTAATGGATTTGTGAAATTATCTGAGGTCGTGACAAAACGGGCTTTGAACTCGCATGCCAGAAAAGGTCAGGCATATTACCACATGTGTGACACAACACGCATCGTGGGTTATTAAAATAATTTTCGAATGGATACATTTGACAAATGTAATTAAGGATACTTTAAAAGCTGAACAAAGTGTAAAGAATGCTTCCCGAAGAGAACAGTGACACTTTGTGAATATAAAATTTTGCATTCTCACTTTCCCTACAGTGTTCCAGCATTATCCAGCGGATGAAACGTCTGCTTTGGCTGTAGTATCGTAGAGATGATCCAGCTCCCTGTCACTCCATAAGAACAGGGTCAATAATTATTTTTTTTGTTAATTTTCAAATATTTATTTACTGGTAAATATTACAATCTGCCACAACGTTGTTGGGAAATTGATAATAGTGTTGAACTGATCACTAGGAATAGGATTTTCATGTGCTAAAAATCCGAAATATGTACATGAATATGTGCTAATAAATTGACAAATATTTTTAAAAAATATGTAAATAATATGTATTTATAAATTATGTATTATTCAACAATATAAATTACTAATTAATTAGTAATTTTATAACTTAAAAAAAGTTACAGAAATATGTATTTATTATATATTATATGATATTATTCAAGAAATTATGTTTAAATATGTACAAAAAAATTAACTTAGAGAAAACATAGCTGTTCAATAACACGACATTAGTAATTGTAATTAAACTAGGGGAGTGAAACAAGACTAAGATGAGAAAGGGCCATGGGATAAGGGGAAACAGAGAAATGGATTGAGGAGTAAACAAACAAATTCTAGGAAAATGCTACAGGAATAAGACCCTTGCTCTTTTTAATTGATTCTGAGAAATTCTTGATATAATTCTATGTGAAAATTTATTATTACCGCTGCTTTTAATTTGTGTTCACAGATGAAGATATAGAATTTTTACGCACTATTTATGATAAATGTTAAATTTCACCTTTAAGTTCTTTACGATCTCTTGAATTTTACGTAGTTACTGCGAAAAATGTATTTACAATTGAACAAATAATTTAAAATAATACGTAATTCAGGATAAAATACCTAAAAATATGTTAAAAATAACCAATATTTCAGAAAATATGCGATTTACAACAAAATATATAAAAAAGGCCAAATATTTAAAAATATGTGAAATAAAAATGGCTTCTTTTGGCAAAAAATGTCTTGAAACAGCGTTAGTTAGTAAGGAATCGAAGATATCATGGTCAGGTAAAAATATGTGAAAACATAGAAATCCTATCCCTACTGATCACATTCATTCTAAAATAAAATAACATAAGAATAAGAATAAGTAAATAAATGACAAAAGTACATACAGATAAATAAAATCTCTATCTAAACATAAACAAACGGAAGGATAAAGAAATTAAACGTAAATAACTATAATCAGTATTATAAGTGATTTTGGTTTTTCGTTTAATCTCTCTCCTGAACAATGTTTTTTTTCAGAAGTGCCAATTTTCAAACCTTCGAAACGCAATTCATTGTTAGTGTATTTTTTTTTTGTAAATAATTATTTGCCTGTAGCTGTTAATGAAATAATAAATTGGTGCTCAAAGTACTATAAATCAATTGTTTAAAATATCTCTATAAATCCCAATACCACTGTAAATGAACTTTTCCATAAACATGTATCTGGAATTCTAGTTGGTAATATTTATGTATGTTATCCAAATAATGAGTTATTGTAGTGTAAAGAAAATTTCAATTACTCAGTTAATTACGCACATTTTTACTTATTTCTGCTCGTCACTATTTATTTGTAGTTATAAATAAAATGATTTACATTAATTTTGATTAAAAAAAAAAAAATTAAAGGAAATCAAAAATTAAATCACCACATAATCTTTTTAAAATTAATTATTATTTTTTATTGAACTTTATTACTTTTATAGTTTTTAGTTCAAAAAGTAATCTAAACTAATTTATTGGTTACCTTAAGTAAATAAAATTTTTAAAAAAAAAATCCTGGTCCTACGTTTCTAAATAATGCTGGTTTGCATAAAATAATTAACAGATCTTCACAGGACTGTAATTATTATTGAACCCTTCTCAAATGATAGTTATTATTTCATGTTTTTATTTAATAAGTAGTTTCAATTATCTTTTTAATAAAACTGATTTTGGAATAACGGCTCGTCTAGGTATACAGTACCCGCCTGACGTTTAACCTTTGTGGGCATTGTATACACAGTGTATCAAGGGAAAGAGATAATACTATGGAAATAAACTTCCTCAAGGATACAATATACCTGTTTTAACAATAGAAAATGTCATAAAAACAGCATTTATATTATATATTGATGATGTAAGCATAAAATCTCTCAGATATGATGGTTCTGGCAGTGGATGTGTTAAAAGATGTTGCTACTTTGCTTTATGGTCGCACATCTGAATAAAGGAAATGTTTTAATTTTATATTGAATTAAACGTATTCAAAAGATAGTTGTGTAGGCTGGGCTACTTTCTTTACTAAAATCGTCTACAGATGTTTTAAGAGATAGAGTGAAACAATGTGACCCCAGTCTGTTGTGAAATGTAAGGGATACGTCAAATAGGAATAAAAAAAAAATCTTTGGTTATCCCTTATTAAAGCAAAATATGCTCAAGATACTTTTTGCCTACATAAACTTTAATTCATAGCTTTGAACTTGTTAGAGATTAATATTTTTAGAAACATTACCATTACTCAGCGAAAGCCTTGTTCAAAGAAAACTTGACGCAATGTCTTAAAATATTCTTTATTATTTTATTAAAAAATAATAAAGTGTGAATGTGCTCACATTTCTTCATAAACGCGTTCAAAATTAAAATTATGTTGTTGTTTATAGTCAAATTTTACGTTTATTGAGTAGTACCTTATGTTTTAATTTTTCTTAAATATACATATGTTAATTCGAAATGTTCTATTTTGCCTGTCGCGATTCCATATTTCAAGTAACTAACTCTGAAACTATTATACTAAATAACATAATAATACATTATTTATAAATTTTAAGTTAATTAATTTAAGAGTTAAATAATGTAAGGGATAATTACTTGTGGTAAACAATTGTAACTAGCAGATAAGCATTCCATTTTACTACCGAGTATTCACGCGAAAAAAAAACATTTCGAATTTCAATCTTTATATTAGAGCAAAATTATAGTTTAGTTTTATATCTTACTCGATAGATGCAAAACATAACGATAAATAACTTTTATACTATTATTATTTTTCAAAACAGCCGTTTTCTAGATGCATGCACTCGGAAGTGAAATGTTAACTAAGTTGGTAAAAACGTTGTAGTGTTAGATCGTAATTTTGACTTTAATTCTGCCAAAAAAAAAATTAAAATGTTAGGTATCCATACTAAATAGAGTTTAATCATCTTTAATTTTTGAACTAGATAGTTTTCGTTAGGATCCACCGTTTTGGAGTTATAAATAAATCAATAAAATAACTCGAAAATTTTACTAAACCTAAAAATTTATTTCCAAGTAATTTTAATTATATAGAAGATACAAGAAAGTAACCTATATGACCAAAGTTATATATCATTTTGACCTTGAAAGATATACAAAATTTGAAAAGCTTCAGTTTCTATCGATTATTGAAAATAATTGACAAATATACAATATTAAATTTTAGATTTTTGAAAATATTTCTGATAAAGATAAGGCAAAAATTGAAAGTAACAAAGTAATTTATGTCTCATAAAATCCGTAGTTGTTGATGCAATAACTTTGATTATTTGCATTATGGTTTGCCTGCTTGACGGTTACGTTCCTCGCAATAGACTCTCTAAAATAAATCTTTATGTTTTAAAGCTGGGAAGATATTTTTAGATATTTTTTTCGTATGGATTAAACATCAATAATTTTACTTATTTGAATTTCTTCGTCGATTGTTGACCAAAACCTATATGCTTGCTTATTTTTAACTTCATAATTCAAAAGGAGAGAAAGTAATTCCCTTCATATGAGGGAATGAAAGTCCCCCAACAGTATTTAGATTCGATATGTAGGGTACTCGCTAATAAAAAAAACAATCAATGCTCTATTACTTAACTTTTATTTGATACATTTTTAATTTATGAAAACTGTTTCTAATAATAATCTTTGTTCTTGTATAGTCGATTTCCACCATACATGAAATAGATTTTAATGTTCTTTTATTTTTATAATATATATAGTTTCAAATGAAAGAATTATTTATTTACAATTACTGTACCCATGAATAATATAATAACCGTGATGCACTAGATGGTCGCGCCGTAAAATATCATTACATTATATTTGAATACCTAGTTGGATGGATGGAAACCTACAAGTAGTGATGCTGTTATCTCATCTTCATTATGTTCCGCTCGGATTCCTTCTCATTCCTTCTATTGCTATTTGAGGCAGACATGTCTAAGATCTGGTCCCGATCCCACTTCAGTTCGAAATGCCTTAACTCTTGTTCAACCTTCGAGTACATCAGTCAGGCTACCCCCCTTTTATCCTGATAGCACCATTACCCCCTTTATTAATTCTGATTGGCTTCTCGTTGCTCCACCTCTGAAGAGTATATCATAAAAACTTCTGGACAACTGTTTGCAATATACTATAATTGACTTATCATGGGACTAGCTCCAGATAGCCCTCTCATAGCTGACAACATCTGGTATATTTATTAGACCCGAACTATCCTGTATCAACTTCCTCTTAAAAAGTTTCTTCGAACTTATAAATGTAAGAACTTATTTGAAATAGATTTTAATGTTCTTTTATTTTTATAATAAAAATAATTTCGCATATAGATTAGAAGTAAATAAAAGAAAAAATAGCGAAAATTTTAGCTTTTTTTCCCTAAAACTATGTAAAGCTGTAATTCGAAAACTTGGTTTTCTACGGCATTTATAGGTCCCAAAAGCAATGGAAATTGCTAGATACTATCTGACATTTTCTTTTTCACGATGCTAAACTGACTAGCTAATATTGCAGCTTTATCAATATTGTTCTAAGCTATGAGATGCACCAATATTATTTCGGAAAATAATCCACAATTGCTCTAAAACTTTCATTTGATACATATTTTAATTTATAAAAAATTATTTTTAATGTTTTAAAAAAGTTTTAAAGAAACTAAATTGACTTCTCGGCAGTGTTGGTAATAATCTTAGTTATTGTATAGTCGATTTCGAGTATACAACTATCGTTTAGTTACAGTGTAAAGGGAAGAAAAAGCATGCTGCAAACAATTTTTTCTATTAATAATTAAAATTTAGTTTCGAAGGATTAACTTAATGAAATGCCAACCATAATGAAAAATGAAAATCACTATCAGTAAATTGTGGTCTTATTATATTTTTTAAATTTTTAAAACCTACAATAAAATTCAATAAGCGCAAAATTAAGCAATAAAATCCACAGATGCATGTTTTTTCGAATTCCCGGCATTTAACAGTGGAAAGTAGACAAGATATAAATGATGCTGGAAAAAGAGTGTTGAAGATGGACCTGTGGAAACATGTATTTATATTTAATTCCAAGGTCTTGAACATCCATCGAAGTAAAAAGATAAAACATTTCATGAAGAATTATGAATTTCTTCATATACTCTTTATGAAGGACAAAAAGAAAAACTTTTAACAACTTTGGATAATAAGTTTTGTTTCTTTTAAGAAATCGTTAGAAACTTTACGATCTCTTCCCTTGAGCTATTGGAAAATGTTGTAAATCAAAAACTGCCTTGAAGTGCGGTATTTATTTTCTAAGTAAGTCACTATTAAATTAGAAAAAAGTAAGTTTGTTGTGAAGGACTCTTGTCCTAAATGTAGGACTCTTGTACTATATAGCTCCTGTAACTTTTTCCGCTTTGCTTCTTAGCTGTTCCCTTTCAGTCTTTCATTTTCCCTTGATCTCCTTCATTATTATTTATTTGTAGAGGTAATTTTGCAATTACTCTTACTTTATGAGATTTATCTTTAAATTTTTTTTTTCTAGTCAGATTTTTCGTTATATGCTGTCAAGTAACCAGGTGTACTCTTTTTATTTTGGTTGGATCATCGTTCACTTATAAATAATCATGAGTTTATCGTTTGTATTCGTGTTGATGTCTACCATAAATGTGAAAATTAGCTCCTGCTATTATATAGCATTATTAATTAAATCAATGTAGTATTAAAATTAGCTTAACTATAGTTTAAATAGTTTTCTTACGTACTTTTTTTTTTACAATCTCGATATCTTTTAATCTTTATTAAAATGAAATTTACGTTACATGCTTTGTAGCTTTTGTAAGAACCTCATCATTCCTAGAATTAAAAATTAAAATCTGTACCGCTACAAACCCATGAAGGGTCAGGGGTTTGTACTTTGTAAAGAAGTACTATTATAGACCAACGGTTGTGCAAGGAGGTGATTTGTTCAGAATCACGCTCGACCGCCAGATTTTTACCCAATTAAGAGTACCCAATTTAAGAGGTTTGGTCACCCTAGGAGGGCTCCAGAACCCACAGGAGTTGACTCACGGTTACAGTGTAACAAAAAACATTTTTCTGCCCAGCCGGATTCTAACTCGGGTCCTTGGAGTTAGTAGCCACGCGTTCTCTACATTCCTAGAATAGAACAAATAAAACCTGATCATCATTTTGAATAATTTCCTAATAATATAAATTTTACAATAAAATCAAAGTAAACTATGTCCCACCAGGCCGTAGTTCTAACAAGTTAACGAATTACACTCGACTTCAGAAAGAAATTCATATTTGCATTGGGTAATTGTTACGAACATTATTCATCTTATTAAGTGAATTCATATTTTATACGTATTTTTTGTCTTCTTTTAACTGTCACTATATGTAATAGTTAAATAGAGTAAGTGCAAGTAAAAAGAAGAAAAAACAAATGCTGCTTCCGTTGAAATCTCGAAATGGTCACAAACGAAATATTATTGCTATATTTTTCATATATTTGTGTACGGTAGATAATAAAATATAAAATTTTGAATATACATATCACTAGCCATTAATAACTTTCCGCTTTAGTAGTGATATTGATTTACTATTGTTCATTTTTCATATTATAATATGTATTTATACCCAAATCATATGGAATTATCCGTTTTGGATTAAATTGCAACACAATTTTTCTTTACAACCAACCCAGGCAAGTTCAGATTCCAAATTAATTGCATAATCAAATTAATGTTTTGATTGCTCCGAGTGTCATTATATTCAAATAAGGAAATCAGAACCTGTACATACAAATAAGCAATCATTGAAAATGTATTTGAGTGTTAATACGTGTGCTGGCACATTCATTTTTAATTTAAATAAAATTTCAAAGGCGCTCAGATAAAAACTGATTTTTATAAATTTACACGTCGGTAATAAATTGAAAAAAAATATTTGAAACTTTGAAATTTTATCACAAAAAGTTAAATCCACATTCACAGATTCCACTGATGTTTAATTAATTGTGTGCAAATATTCATTATGGACCAAATAAGTACTACAAGCCTTAACTAGCCGTTAATAAAAGTTATGTGACATTAGGTCCATTATTAGGACTCAAGATCTAATTTATGACTGAAAGTAAATAAGTTTGATTCGAATTTAAATCATTCCAACAATGTATATAAACTGTTGTGAGAAATAATTATAATTATGTCAAAAATTTAAACATATTAATTCTATAAATAAGAACAGTCATTGTGAATCTTATTTATCATTTTTGCTTATCGCATTACGTACATATTATTCATAAGTGAATGTTCTGTATTGTGTTATATTATACTGAAAATTCGGTTGTATTTATCCCGAATATTTCGGAACCAAAATTATTTTTTAGCCGCCACGTTTGCTTTCCAAAAAATGATTTTTCCCCTCTAGTAATGAGTCATGTTATACAGTAATAGTAAATAATAAAACTTTATATTACAATATATAATATAAATAATAGTTGTACCTTAGGAACTTGTTTGTAGAAGCAAAGAAACACATGTTTAACTGCAAGTCGCTTGTGGTTAAAATAAAAAAAAAAATAAATTAAATAAATAGATGATCTAATTGTTTCACTGCAAAGACTGACCAAAACGACAACGAAGGTGAGATAAAAAAAAACTAGAGAAATAATAAAAGAATTTTACCGATCGGAGGTTATACTATTTTCTGAAGAAAGTATGCATCGGATAATGTTGACCCAATATAACTGGTTAAGGATTAATGTTCAAGGGAGCCAAGTGCTATGTAACATTTTTTTTTTCTTTTTTGTTGAATCATTAGTGTAGGTGAAGGGGATAGGTGCCTTCTAGCTTGAGTGAGGTACTCTAACCTCAAAATCCAATCACTAACTGAGATACCTAGATTTAGAAAAGGCTATGTACGCTTCAAATCAAAACAAACTCAAAAAAAAAAAAATTGAACATTATTTTCTTAATATTTACTATTACTAACATAACTCTTTCATCTATTTACCCCAATTATTTAAAATGATTTATATCAATTCAAATTAGTTGAGGCTTAAAAAAACTATTATCATTGGATTACTTTTCCAAAAGCATAGGGTGTTTACCATTTAACAATTAGATATATTTAAAAATGATTATTACCATTGAATGCATAATATATTTGAGTGTGATATTGGGTCTTCAAAGCTACCCAAATAAACAAAGTATTTATTTACATTTAATATACCCATGAATAATATAATAAACATGATTCAATAGATGGTCGTGCCATAAAATATCTTTACATTATATTTGAATACCTAGCTGGGTGGATGGAAAGCTGCAAGTAGTGATGCAATTGGCTGTCATTTCATCTTAATTATGGTCTGCTTGGAGTCCTCCTCATTCAACTATTTAGCCTCCAAGCCCTGTCATGTGGGTGGATATCATCTCTTACATCTCTTAGACAGTCATTTCCAGGATCTGCCCCGGTTCCTCTCTAGTTCAGAGGGTTTTACCTCTCCTCCAAGGTTCTAGTAAATCCTTCAGGCTATCCCCATTTCGTTTGCGCCATCATTCTTTATCTTCCCTCTGACTAGCTTCTAGTAGCTCCACCTGTAAAGAATATTTCATAAAAACATCTCGTCAGTGTTTGTAATAAACTCTTATTGACTAATCCTAGGGCTCACTCGCAGGTAGCCTTTTCATGGCTGACAACACATGGGATATTTATTAGACCTGATCTACCCTGCATTCATTACCTCTTAAAAGGTTTCTGTGCGTTTACAGGTGTCAATAGTTTTTGTGACGGACCACTATTTCCCAGGGAGTATGACTACCCAGATGTTAAGGCCAACACATATTTGATAATATTTATAATAATGAGAGGTTTAATTCAAAGTAATTCCTTACACTTCACGCATATAACATGCGTGTTTTTCGTTCAATCTCATTTTTCTCCTTGATTTAGTTTATTTCTGTGTCTGCTATCAAAAGTTTTTCAGATACTCCATTTAAAATATTTTAAAACAGAGTTTCCTTGTTTTTCTACTTTATTTTTCGATTGATATTAATGAAATGGAATGAAAAGTGACTTATTCTGGAATTGTTGTCGACTAAGATTGTTCATGAGTTCACTTATTTTGTGTTAAAATATCTGCATATATTACAAAATATTTGCTGTCCATTTTAAATAACTAATTTTACAATCTGTAGGTATTGTTTTAGCTCGAATAATCATCGTTTTCATTGATATTGCAAATACGTTTATATAATCAATAGCTTATTCTGTGGGTACGTTAAATATAAACTGTTATGAGACTAATGCTGTTAGCACTAATGAAAAAACAAAATAAATTTTCAAGCCATGTTAAAAACCTTAACACCGTAATAATAACTAGTAATAAATACTCTCGACAAAATAACAGTAATTTTTTAGTCTTCAGCGTATTAGCATCCCGTTTAATTAGTATCAATTTAAACCAGAGAAAAATTAAAAAACATATTTATCATAAATTTTAGTATTTTATAATCACCAAATAATATAATTTTAGTATGTCGAAAATTAGCTTAAAATTGAGAACTTTGATTGGTCACGCAATGTTACATCAAACAATATCTGTTTATTATTCCGATAGGGTTTTACGATATCCCGGTTTAATAAATTCGTGAAGGGTAGGAGCTGCGTAGCTGAGGTGAATTAGAGCGAAAGAGTCCAGATACCGTTCGGCATTTCCAAGGGCCATCTTTCTCCGATGTTAGCTCCTAATAAAGATATATAGGAATTTCAAGAGCGGGGAGGTATGCCTTTCACCTCCTTAAAGAAAATTTTCTTTCCAGTCTCTAGCTATGTGTAAATAAACAGCTTAGTTCTAATATAATACTTCAAAGACTCAATTTATTGGGTCCTTATAATAACGAAAATAATTTTGTCCTCGAGGTTGGATTCATTTTAATTTTCAACTCAATTACACGGGTATAAAAAAAGAAACATACGAAAATTTTATTTGATAATTTATCTCCTCTTTATGTTTCTTTTTTTGGATTCTGAAACCGGAAAAAAATTCTGTTTTCTTCAATTAAGAATATTTTTTACAAACATCCGGTATATAATGTCAGTTTGGTTGTACAAAAATAATAAAAATCTGCTATAGCTGAACCGACCAACTACAAATTTTGGTTTTATCAAAATCAAAATCCTATACACCAAAATTCAATACAGCAACCGACAAGAATAATATTCCACTAAGTCGTTATTGATTTGAGGAATAGTAGAATTTAATTATGATTGTTTAAATACAATTGAGTGACTATTTATTTATTCATTTCAAATCTATCATCTACTTAATTGGGATTATTAGAAAAAAACTCTTTCTGTAGGCACCAACACATTTGAATTTGATCACCGTTTGCATGGATAAATTAATTTTTCGTGCGATTTTAACTACCGAGTTATTTAGAAATCAGGATACAATGGATGTGTACGTGTTTTTTTCCTAAATGAACTTAAAACGGTTAACACCCAAAGTTTACATGATCAAATTCAAACGTTTCTTAAATGTTGGTGGAAACGAGTTTTTTATTTTCTCTGATAACAACAATAAAGTAGACGTTTGCTAGATTTGGTAGTAATAAAAAGGCACCCAATTTATTTAAATTATCATAAATAAATCTTACTTCTTAAATTGAAATTGACCAAGTATAATCTGATTTGTGCCATTGGACTTATCTTTGAGTTCTTGTTAAATTTCATAAAGGAAATCTGACACTGAATGAATACAAAGCGACACTTCTCTAAGCAACTAGAGTATTGAGTAACAAGAAAGAAAACATAGCATAGGAAGTTAACAGAAAACAAAGAGGTTACAAAACAAAGAGATATAGCAAAGGAACTCTTGCGTCATTAATCTTCAACACCCTCGCTTGACGCATGGGTCCAAGCAACAGTCCTATGTTGGCTGCACACCAGTGATGCTTTATTCCTGGTAAGGCCTTGGTGAGGATGTCGGCCACCATGAACTCCGTAGCCGCATGGGTTATTGAAACCTGTTCATTCTTCACAGCACATCAGACAAAATCGTGGTGAACGTCTATGTCTTTAGTGTGGCTGTGGAGCGTTGAGTTTTTTGTGAAGGTCAATGACTCCTTTGTTATCAGATTTGATGTTGATTCCCACATCAGGTTTCTGTTCACCAAGTTCA
This sequence comes from Halyomorpha halys, assembly GCF_000696795.3. Lineage (NCBI taxonomy): Eukaryota > Metazoa > Arthropoda > Insecta > Hemiptera > Pentatomidae > Halyomorpha > Halyomorpha halys. The sequence continues at coordinate 319,700 of NW_027109943.1, forward strand.
GTAAGTATTATTCTCAACCATAGAGCTTCTTGGGTTGCATTTAACACTGGCTTGTACTCTGCATCAGTTGTGGATCGGACTACAGTTGGCTGTTTCTTGCTGACAGCCCCAGATTAATACAAAACAACGTATCCATTGACAGATATGCGGTCGACTGAATCATCGGTATGATTAGCATCTGCATAACTATGGATTGGAGTATCTGACTTCATGAAGACGAGCTTTTCATTAATCGTTCCTTGAAGATAACGAAAATCTCTCTTTACATAAGCCTAGTGAGCCATGTTTGGGTTAGAATTGAACCTGCTTTGTGCCCCCCACTGAAAATGGTAATTCGCACAACAGGTGAAAATGTTTCATCATAATCGAACCATACACTTGGGAATAACCCTTCAGAACAAGTCTTGTTTTATATAACTTGTCTTGTCTGAGTATCCATCAGGTTTATTTCGGAAAACCCATTTGCATTTTATTACATTATTCCCCCCTAGGGCTATCTTCCAATTTTCAGAGTCAGGCTGAGAAAGAGCTACGTCTTATGTTGATGATGGATCTCCAAAATAGTCAATTGAGAAAGCAGCGAAAGCATGATATAGTCATCAAAACGCTGAGGCAATTTTTTTTCGGCCAAGACTCCCATTGGAGTCCTATACTGCCTAACCATGGTTGGGGGTCAATTTTTTTCATTTTGTAGGACCGCCAATCAATGAAAAAAGTCAACGTCCGAGGCCAGATTCGAACCATCACCGGCAATAGAAATCCAATTGGTAAGACTGTGTCTTGACCACTGAGCTACAGGTGGTCCGGTTCACAGCTTCTGCCCAATATTTCACAGGCAGTTTTGCATCAAGTAATTGATCTGGCCTTTTCTACCAATGTTCGATCGACTCTCTCTGAGACACCATTATGTTCAGGGCAATAATCAATTGATTTTTGATGTTGAATACCATTGGCAGCACGAAATTCTGAAAAGGCTTTGTTAACAAATTCCTTTCCATTGTCAGATCTCAAAGATCGAATCCTTTTTCCAGTTTCATTTTCAACTCTCACCTTGAATTATTTTGAATTTTGAAAGTGCTTCATCTTAGCTATTTATAAGATCAATGAAAGTTTTCTTTGTTTTGTCATCTGTGAACGTAGGGAAATAACGTTTCCCGCTTATAGAACTTTCTTTCATTGGTCCACATAAATCAGATCCAAAATCTCTCATGCCCGGTGTGCTTTTCCTTGCGAAAATGGTTTTCTTGCATGCTTGCCTAAAACACATCACCTACAAACCTTGCCATTGGTTGCTACAGCAAACTTCAGACCAGTAGCCATACCATTTTGCAAGTGTGCCATACTTCCTACATTGGTCATATCTAATGCTCACTAGTTGCTGAATGAGTGAGGCAACACGAGAAAACCCGTTGGACTCATAAATTTCATAATTGTCATTGTCGGTAAGTGGAAATAAACGTGCTTACTTTAAAACGTGAACACATCAGATAAACAAACCCAGTTACAAAAGTTCACTAAAATACTTCACCAATTAACGAACAACTTCACTAGTACTGAACTACCTTTCAGTTCAGGTTTCCTGGGCCGATAACTTATTAAGTTTTATAAAAGAAATCTGACTGAGGCTGAATACAAAGCGACACTTCTCAAAGCAAAAACTGTATTGAGTAACAAGAAAGAAAGCACATGAAAGTAACAGAAAACAAAGATATATAGCATATAGGAACTCATGCGTCATTAATCTTCGACAATTCTTTTGGTACCATTAAAATTTGAAATTGGAAAAATGAGACCTCTGTAAGAACTATAATACCATTACGAGAGCTATAATATCATTATGGGAACTATAATATAACATTTTTATGCGAAACAACTGGTTTTACTCAATATGTATGGGTATAGACGTCATGAAAAAACTGAGTTTATTTTCTGCACCACAAGAAACGTTAAGATCAGCCAAAATCATCAAATAAACTTCTTGGTTTTTGATCTTTTGTGGTTCCTTTTGTGTATCCAGATAGTTATCTAAAAATATTAAAACAATATTTTGAAGTACTATAACTCTACTATTTTTTGTTACTCTCATGTATATTATTGAATTATTACTTTATTATCTGCCAATAATATGGTAGATCAGAATAACTTCTTCATTCAACCCCATAACTTTTCAGGTCTCCCCCTCAAAGTTTTCAATGGTTAGTGACTGAAGTTTTATAAAACAAAGTGCTAAGGTAACTTGAAAATGACCTTATTAAAAAAAAATGTATTAGACCTTTAATTTTAGGGGTTGGTGAAAGAAAAACATCTTTAAGTCCTCAGAAGTGCTCCAAGTATTGAATAAAATTTGGAGAATGAATATGTTTGGCCATCAAAAATAATTAAAAATTTTTAAAGTCATTATTTTCCTTTGAAGTAAGCAATTTATAAAACCATATTTTATTCATTGATTAACATTCCATGAAGGGACCGCATGTCCTGATGTACAAGTAAAATATCTTAGAAACATTATTATGAATAAATTATTCAAAATAATATTCACAACCAGTAGATTTTTTAAAACAAGAATTCACTAATTCTCGAAATTGATGAACCTTTTATTTTAGGAGCATCTTATCGCACATCTAGATAAAAAAAAATAATAATCAAAATAAAAGTAACTTACTAGTTAATAATGATTTTAATTCTAGGAAAGAAGTTTTAGGAACCAACAAAACCATTTCCTTTCAATTTTTTCTAAAGTATATATTTTAGGATCTGACTTGATTGAGAAGTTTTAGGTTACTGGGTTAAAATGTAACTGTTTTTTTTTTTCTATCCTTCTCTAATTCAAACCTATTGATAAACGTTTTGACGGTTAGTTGTGGATTGTTAGATCATTATGAATGCTGCTCCGACAAGTAAAGAGTATACGTATAAACAGTAAAGGTAAACAACATACAAGCATTATAAATAAATCGAAACAATTATTTTCACAAACGAACTGAATACATTTTTCGTTAGTTGGAAAAATACATCGAAATACTAAAAAATAAAGTAGTAAAATTTTTTCTCTTTTCAAATATGGCAGGAAGTCCAATTCCATTAGAGCAAAGTTTTGATGAAAAAGATTGGAACTGTGGTATTTTTATATAGCTAAGAAACTTTGGTATGTAACATACAATCAACCTGAAGTAAGGTATCAATATCAACGAACCGTACTTTTTTATTAAAATAATATTACATTTTCAATTTTATATATTAAAAAAGTTCTTTTTACTCATTCATTTATTAAAATATTACCTCTTCCCATTATACAATATTTTTAAAAACATAACAATATTTCTTCATTTTAAATAGCTGATGTTTATATAAATAATTTTAAATATAAAATCATGGTTTAGGATTTATCTCAATTAAAACAATTTGCAAAGTCTTTCGTTCATTTATTATCTATTCTTTTTTTTTTTTTTTTGCCTCGCATATATTATTACTATATTTAAGTTGTTATTTTTTTTCTTTATTTATTGATAGATATTACAATCTGCCACACCGTTGTAATAATGATTGCAACAGGTAATAGTGATGAATGATCACATTCATACTAAAATAAAATACAATAAGAAAGAAGAATAAATAGAAAAGAAAAAAAAAAGAAGGATAAAGAAAAGAACATAATCAAACTATTAAGTTGCTATTAAACTATTTAAATTATCTATTTTATTTGTTAAAATATACATTTATATTGCAAATTCTCTGTATAGGATTATTGTTTCACTTTTAATTCTTTTTTGTTTGATGATAGATAAAAGAAATATCTATAACACTAATTACACCCAACAAATAACTTAATCTGGCCACATTCAATTTCAATTGGCCTTAAATAAAGTATATTCCATTTTAACACTCAGTAATATTCCTTTAATACCTAAAAGGATTCTTAGAGGAGAGCAGATGTTTCGTTGAGATTGAAACATTTCGCCCCACTAAGCTGATTACGGTCTCACTGTGGAAAACCAATCATCCTTTACATCAGAATTAAGTTATCAACCCAAGTTATAATGTCGGAACCGTTATATTTCTAGATCTTCTCAAGTTTCTTGGATTAGTTCACCACTCTTCCGAAATAACTTTATTGTTCCATTATTGAGAAGAGTTATATTATTGCAAAAAAAAAAATAAAGATGAAATATATACCATTAAAAACTAAATATATTTTATTCCATGGTTGTTGCAAAACTTGTTCACGTCATTTCGAAATGCGTCTATAAGTATCTATAATTATCATACCTTGAATTTATTTTTTTAAAGGACTTTTACTATTCTATATAATAGGTATACATATGATGTTTAAAATAATAAAATTTAGAAGGGTGAGAAAAAAAATTGGATTATTAATAAAATTAATTTTTTAAATAGAAATTAAATTTTTATTCGATTGTTACTATTGTTTATTAGAAAACAATTTTAAATACTTTTTTTTTCTCACACTCCTTTTATTATTATCTTAAGCAAACAATACATACATCAAATATAAATATGTGATCTACGTATGAATTCTACATATTTTATGTAGTGTTTGCTCCAGATAATAATAAAAGGAGGGTGAGAAAAAAATATTAGAGATTTAATTTGATTTTTTATTAAAAAAAAAATATTATCCTTAACAATTATTAATTGTAATAAATAGGTAATCTAATTTTTAAAATCATAATTCTGTGCCGAATCTCACAAAATAATGTATTAAAATATTAATTGTTGGTCGATTGACGATTGCTCGCTTTTGAATTAATTAAAATAACATTTTAATTAATTTAATTAAAATAACATTTTAATTAATTTAATTAAAATAACAGTCATTTGAATGGAATTCCCTGCGGTGACCACTAGAGACAAGAGATTAAAACCAATGAGTTTAATTATCACTTGAAACTTCAATTGCATATATTTAACTAACCCTTCGTTTAAATAATAAACTGATTTCCATATTTTATAGAATTATGGTTATATAAATTTAATTCTAAAACATTAATTATTTGTCTTACTCTCTAGAAATATTATATATCATATAGACATTCTTCCAGAAAGTTTCAATCCTACTTTAACTATTTTTAAAAAAGGTTCCATCTGGACAAGGCAAGGGAATGATATTACGACGTAGTAAACTTAATTTTTCAAAATTTCGAATTATTTAATCAAATTTTTTAATGGTGTCAATTGCAGAATGCACTTGATATTTTATGGAGATATTTCTTACGATATTGGAGGCAGAATCCTTGGTACAGTGTTTGCTGACCAGGTAATTTAGTGGGAGCAAAATATTACCCTAGATCAAAGAAGTATCTATTATGGGCTAATTATTTTGATAATAAAGAAGTGGACGTATCGGCAATGTTGATAATGAAATAGTGGGCTTTATGGATCAATTTTTAGAACAAATAAGATTAAATTCAAAAAATAAACTGAATAAACAAAATTGAGAAAGAAAACAAATTTAGATGAACTAAATATTTTCTGTTTAAAGTTAATTAATTTTATTTTATAATGAATAACTTTTAATTGAACATTCAATATTAACCTTATTTGTTTCACATTGTAGACTTACCTTATGTGTGATTGTAAATTAATTCAGTTTTCTCTCTTGGTTTAGTGTCATATCTTGTCCATTACTTCCCCTCTGCTTTTTGTCTGGCTTTTGAATTTTTACTGTTAATTGTACCATAGAATTCGAAATAGAAAACAAAATACCAATTGTAGATGTACTAGTAATTAGAAAATCGAATGGGAAAATAAAAATAAAATGGTGGAAAAAAAACTATTCACTTTGGAAGATATATACATTATACTAGCTAATATCCTTAAAGATTTAAAATCAACATCGCTACAAAAATTATAAACCGAGCGCAAAAATTGACATCTCTCAAAAACCATAAAAGCAGCAGAAGATAAAGTACCAGATCTCCTCCTAGCTAAAGGGTACCCATATAAACTAGTCTACCAATTACTAAAGGAAATGCTAATATTAACACAACCTAAACCCCCCAAAAAACACCAAAAGATATTCCAATTCCATGTGCACGAAAACTATTAGAGAGGATATAAAAACTCAAAAAAATGACTAAAACAATAACGATTACGTGAATACATACAAAAACGCGGCCACTCCATCCAAACTTAACGACAATCTACTATATTGTTTGAAATCCCCTGTGAAGAGAACTGCGGAAAATCGCATTTTAGTACTTCAGAACAGTATCACAAAAGGAGGGTATATCAACACAAACATATTTGTTGCTCCATAATAAACAACCCCAACAAACCTAACTATACTCCTCTCACCAAACATTCTAGAGAAACAGGAAATAAATACAAATTTGAAACATCAAAAATCATACATGGGGGAATAAAAACAATTTTAAGCGAAAATTTAAAGAAATAATTACTATAGAAAAATACTAGAATAGGTCCATCAACAAAAAATTGGATGTACAAAATTTAAATTCATGTTACTCTAATCTAATAAAAAATATCAGACATAATTAACAACACTAAATATAAGTAGATCAAATACAAAACAGAAATAACAGGCGGACTACCTGCTAAAAAGAACGGTTCCGTGTTGGAAAAACCAAAACAAACCCTCCTCCATTTCAACCCTATTCATTTCTAGTACAAACCTCGAGGTAGTTGGCTCACAGCAATATGGAACAGACTGTAATAGACAATTGTGGATATTTTTTTTAAATTTTAATAGTTATTAATCATAAATTGAACAAGTAGTACAAGTCCAGTTTTGATAATTGTTTGAAAAAATTATTTATTCTAAACAAACTGTTTTTTTTTTTTTTCAAACATATATATTTATTAATTATGTTTCAATAGGATTCTCTAGCTCATCCATCAGAGTAATGATTTGAAATGAAAGAATAGAATCTTAATTTTAAATAGGTATATAACTTCATCTTATTATGAATTCGGATATGATAAATATTTACCCAACATTTTCAGCAGGGTTATTTATGTTCTTTATTATTATTTTTCGTTGTTTTTGGAAATGAGCTTCAAAAAATACTAAAACAATTTATTGTTTAATTTAAAGTAACTAAAATACACTTTGTATTTAACTAATTAGCTTTCCGTAGCGATTATTATAAATATATGGATGCATTTATAGGAAATAAAAACTTATTACTTTACTAAATAATGCGTGTCAAATTGATGGTTCTCTTCTTTTCTTAAAGATTTTTTTTTAGTCTTTTCGAATATTGCATATTCTGTGAAAAAAATTTAAAATAATTATAATAATTTTTTTAGTATCTCTACATTTTTTAACTTTTTATATGTTTCAGTATCTTGCAATAAATAATTATATTATGAAATTTACTCATCATAAAATACATTTTAGTAGATACAGAACAGGACCGCTGATTGATACTACTATTAGATGTTATTTGTTGGGTACAAAAACTCCTTTATCTCTATATTACGCTTAAGTGAAAAATAGGTCGGCCATACAAATAAATTCTTTTTTATTACGACTGTAAAATGAATGGGTCAGGCGGAAACACCTTTTGCTGTTGTTAAATTTACTTTATTTTTCACTCCACTTTATTTATTGTGTATTACTTTATTCTTTATAAAGAAAAACTACATTATAGAATAGAGTATTTATAGCATACATATA
>NW_027109943.1:327456-328962 GCF_000696795.3 Halyomorpha halys
AAAAAAAAATAATAAAAAGTAAAACCAATAATTGTCTCACATTTTTATTTTTCGCACTGGAGTATAGTCAATATAGACAATCAATTATCTACTACCACTTTTTTTTTTTTTAATTTACATAACATTTTTATTATTTAGGTTTCTTTCTAAGAAGTATTTATTCTCTTAAATAAAATACGCAGGATCCATTTTATCGGACATTTTTTATGTTTTATAACATATATACATAATCCGACTTGAATAAACAATTTTATGTTTCGATTTAGAATGATTGACTACAAACAAATCACGATAATCATAGTATCCACCTCATTATCAAATTATTTTCTTATGTAGAGCACCTAAGTTTCACTCAAACATTAATTTTAGACAATGCCTTCACAGAAGAAAATGATCAAAGTGGTTTTGGCAGACAAACTAAACAAATATAAAAAATACTTGAGCTGGCAGTGCGAGACTGAATTGGCATTCCCCTCTAAATCCTTAGCGTCGATTTCCCAGGGGATGGCCGTTGGAAATTAACCTTCCCAAAGTCTTCACCACTTCTCAATATCCCGCTGAAATAGCTCTGGAGTTATAATTTTCTTCACTGCCAACGGAATATGTTGTATATTGATTTTTCTATTATTTTTTTTTCATTTCTTAGAAATATCTCTGATTGACTATTTGAAGTTACAAAATAATTTAGCGATACCTAAAACATTATACTAGATACATTAATTCTTCACATTCTACTCTAGCATAAGTTGCGTAATTAAGCAATAGTTACCAGCAAAAGAAAAAAAAAATCGTGAGCATTAGTGTTTGTCACTAAGATTAAAATACAATGCACACAAAAAAAATCAATTTCAATTCCTTGAAAAGTAATGTAGAGGCGCGTCTAGAACTGTATGCTCGAAACGTAAAAAAAATATAGTTGGGTTCACCAAAAAAATTGAGACCTACAAATCCACTTCTATAATGCCTACTTAATTCACATAACACTGTAACTCATTTGGAAGTATAAAAAAAGTCCCTTGGTTCAGAACAAAGATTGAATGAAATTTTCCAATACTTAAGGTTTGAAAATATTACAGCAAACACCAAATTTCAGCTCATTTGATAATTTTTATCAAAATACTCATTTGGCTGTTTCTGATGTCAAAAAAAAAAAAAAAAACAGAAAAGAATATATAATGACTAATAATAAGTACGTATTCAGAAGCCTTAACGAAAAATGATGCCATACATCAAATAATACCAAAAGAATATTACAAATATCTGGGGTAAAACTGCTAGATTTTAAGAAGGATGTAAGAAATCGATTCGAGGATAAATTCAAAAAGATGGACATAAATAATTCTTGAAACTTATCTTTAAGGAGAAAATATCACAAAACATTAAAATACGTGAAAGATACCGGCGTTATGTTATTATTAAATGAGACACGCCTATAGACATGCTGTAGTTTTAAAGAAAACAAAAACTTTTTTTAAGAAAACAAGAATTTATTTTACTAATTATTAA